>NW_010190558.1:3041-9268 GCF_000695765.1 Mesitornis unicolor | reverse complement strand
GGAATGAGATGCTAGTCCAAGTGAGTTACAGTGACATCCTTTGGGCTCCGCATTAGTTCGTTATGCAGTTCAAGGCACCTGTCACGCTTTCTTCTTGCTCTGATCATCTCATTAACTTGTCTTTCCCAGAAAAGAAGTGTGCTCTGCAGACAGATTTGGAGACGTGACTTTCTCTGGCATATATTAGTAGCATCTCCAAGAAGCCTTTCTCAGTGCTTCATGGATATCTGCCTCACCATTTTGGAGTTTAAAATACAGGAAAATTATTTCCATTTTTATTCCATTTCTCAGGACCTGAGAGCTGCAATTTGGTTGTCAGAAACTTAAAGGATTGAGAATCACTTTTAAAGCAAAAAATTATTATAGTTCCACACGTATAAGAGAAAAGAGTCAGGACATTTGATGGAAATGTATTTGTTACAATTGGAGACAGACATCTTTCCTAGCAATTCACACTGTAGTAATGTCTGACTCTTTATTCTGAGCAGGAGCTATGAAGGCATTATTTTTCTACCTGTTGGAGAGGTTCAATGAGGACATATCAGTGCAGCTAAGACTCATTTACTCTTTGTCTGTGTTCCCTCACACAGTTTCCTCCACTTCCCCTTTTATGAACAAACTTTTCCAGTAAATCAAGACAATATGTACTCAAGAGGTGAGCTCCTAGGGACAATACATGCCTATATTACAGGATCATGTATTGGACAGGTCTGTAAAACAATGGGACTTGCAGACTCCTTACAGGATGTCAAACAGAATGTAAGTTTATTTGTATGGGAGAAAAATTGGATAAACTATGACATTCTCTGTGCTACTCAGTCATGGTAATCCTGTGATCTCTAGGGGGAAGGAGGGCAACTCTCAGCCTGTGATTCTGGAGATCAGGGTGGGTGATGAAAATTAGTAGAAGAGGACCTGCTGTTCTCCAAATTGGCAAATGAGGCTTTCAAAGCTTGCCTTCTGCAATTCTTCCCTGTGAAGTGTCTGATTGCCAGTGTAAACCAGAATATTCATAAATTACCAATTTTCCTAGGGGAATTCTTGTGGTAAGTAATCATATTTATCTTTTGTTCCATTAAATCTAGTGTAATTTGACAAAGCATGGTATGCCCTTCCAAGAACTGCTAACTATAACTTTTCCATCACTTAATGAATATCAGTTAGGTGAGATTATGGCAGTGGCCAAGAAAAAATATTTAAGACTTTGACTGGAGTTTCAGCCTTAGTGGGGATAAGCCTGGGATGGCAACCTGCCTGATGCTTCCCTGGGGATATTATCTATGACTAGGTATTTATTATTTTGATTGATATGTTCTTATTGCTTCCAGGTAAACACAAATGTTAAAATTTAAAAATAAAGAGTTAATTAGCAGAAGTACTTGCTATAACAACAAGAATTTAATACTGTCATACCAACAACTGTTCTGTGATGCAGCACTAATGTCTCCCATTCCTTCTCTTTGTGTAGACTGTCAAAAGAATAAGAACTGTCTCTTCCTTGCATTTACCAAGCTGCTCTGGGTGGAGAACTCCTTGAAAGACTAGAGTAAACATCATACTATGGAAATTGCCCAAAATTTGTTCATGAAGAAAACAAGCTGCAGAGGACCACGGGACATTCGTACTTAATTGCACTTTCCTGCCTAGCAGCTCCCTCATGTTTCAAATGACCAGAGCTAGATCAGGGTATGTACACTGAGCTCTCCAGTCTCTCCTGCTCAAGGCTCTTGCCTTGGAGCCTCTTCCAAAAGGAAGATGTGACATTTTCAAGTATAATGGTGCTCCGGATGCTTCAACATTGCTGTTGATTTGTAGCTGAGGGAGGGGAGAAAGGAGCTTCTAATGACTAGTGGTAGATAAGGAGAAGGTCTTTCAGGGTGCATTTCAGAAGAGTGCAGACTTCCAGAAGTGAGCTGACTTGCCATGACAGTAATCTGGGCTTACCAGCTTGAAATAATTGATATTTGCTTTAATAGATTCAAAAAAATCCAACAAAACCTAAACACAATAAACCCCACCTACCTCAGGTAGAGAATAAACTAGTCTTTGTGCTTATTTTTGACTTTCTGACAAGAAAAGAAAAAGGCCAGGACGATCTAATGAGATGTCTTGGCAGTTGCTACAGTGTGGATGACTTGACTGCATCAGAAGAATAAAGTCTCTTTTTCCAGCTGGCTGAAGAAAACAATGTTTTTATCATCTACAGTTGTTTTTAGTGATTTGACAGAGCCATGGTAAATTTGAGTTTTGTTCTTCAGATGTCTGAGTGGCAAAGGTGAAAGCAAACCAGAAAACAAAACAGTGAAAGAGACCTGCTTGAAGCATCACAATGTCTGTTCCTATGCATTAAAGCAGTGAAAGCTTAGACAAATCTTTTACGCACAAGAGGCAGAGTATAATGAAATGCCGTAGAACTCCACTGGAGCAAGAAAGGCTTTTCCAGAACAGTACACTCCTCGAAAGAGGATCTGTATTTGGGAAACAGAGTAGAGGGATAAATAGCTTCTACTCTTTCTTTAACTCTGAATATCTGAATATCTGACCTTCAGTCCAGCAGAAATCACACATCAAGGAAAAACCAGAACCATTCCAAATTGACTGGAAAAGTTTTCTTTTTTTTGTTTTATTTTTTCCTCCTAACTGAAGAAAATATAAAGAATGTTTTGTTCTGTTGAAAATTAGCTATAATAACTTGCATTTTTTTAAAAGAAATAATTACAAAAGAACAGATGTCCTGGTAGTGCTCATTATTTTCTGGGTGCTATGTGATTAGAAGCCCTCATGAGAAGCAGGGGAACTCACATACCTTCAGACAATTTGTGTCTTGCAAAGTGCAGGTCAATGTGCTAGGGTTCTAGTTTAAGGGGAGGTATCAGCATTACTGTGGAGGTTAAGATTTGGGACTTCAGTTGATTGCAGCTGAACAGTTCTATGGGTATTCTGGCAAGACATCAGAACAACACGGCTTTGTGTCTGCGGATGACTTTCGTGTTATGGAATAAAAGCAAAGGAGCCTGGGCTTGTTTGTACACAGATGCACTTATTCAGGGACCCTTTGGGCCTGTTACAAATGATTTTGAGGTCAAGTGGTTTTGCATCACTTATAACCACTGAAGCTAATAACATCATTAGGTGTTATTCTCCAATGAGCTGAAGATCTCTTAGAATCTCAGTCACATAATTGCTGAGGTTGGCAGGCATTTCTGGTGATTGTCAAGGCCAACCTCCCTGCTCAGAGCAGAGTCAGTAGGATCAGGATATCCTGGACCAGTGTGAGTTTGAATATTGAAGAGTTGGAGACTCCACAGCCTCTCTCGGTCACCTATTCCACAGTTTGATCACCCTTAAAATAAATATATTTCCTATACTTAAATGAAATTTCTTGGCTTTCAGTGTGGGCTGGTTACCTCTGGTGCTCTCACTGTGCTCCACTGAGAAGAGTTTGGCTCTCTCTTATTCATTCCCTCTGCTCAGCTATTTAAACACATAAATAATGCCCACTTGAGCCTTCTCTTCTCTGGGCTGAACAGTTCCAGCTCTCTCAGCCTCTCCTTGGGTGAAAGATGTTCCAGTCCCTTAATCATCTTTCTGGCCCCTCACTGGACTTGCTTCAGAAAGTCCATGACTTTCTTGTACCAGGGAGCACAGAGCTGAGCACAACACTCCAGCTGTGGACTCTCCAGTGCTGAGAGGAGGAGGGGAAGCACCGCCTGCTGTGCCCTGCCGGCAGCTCTCTTCCTCATGCAGTCCAGGCTACTGGACTACGGGTGCAGTGCTGGCTGATGTTCAGCTTGCTGTCCAACAGGACCCCCAGCTCCTTCTCTGTGGTGGTGCTTTGTCAGGGCTTTCAACATTGTCTCCTATAACATCCTCATAGACAAACTGATAAAGTATGGGCTAGATAAGTGGACAGTGAGGTAGGCTGAAAACTGGTTACTGTAAGCAACACCCACTGCTTTTCTCTCTTCCAGCAAGCCAGTCATCTCACTGTAGAAGGCTATCAATTTGGTCAAGCATGATTTTCCCTTCATACACCTGCAGAGGAACTGGGCAATTTGTCATTAATAGTTTCAGAGCCCTGGAGCTAGACAGACAATTCAACATTGCTTTTATAGATGTTCAGTTCTTTGGCACACCAAGTGTCAGGTAACACCCAATATAATGGCACTATTTATTGCTAATTGTGGAATCTTGGCCCAAAAGTTCTCTCAGTGCTCTTGAGATCTGACCATCAAAATGGGCAAGGATAGAGCAGCAAGGACTTGTCATTTGAGGGAATAAATCACCTCATACCAGGACCATGTTGATTTACTGAATTTGTCTGTCATTTCTGGAAGAGATTGGGAACTGTAATAGAATCATGCTGTTATTGTTCTCCACCCTGAATGAAAGTGTGTGTACTAGTTATTATGTACTTTTCCTGCTTATATCTACCCATTTGAGCCTGAATATGAAGTTTAGGCTGCATGATCACCTTTGTGCTCTGGTACTCACTTTCTTCAACCCAGAAGGTACACTGAGAGGATTTCCAACACCGATCTAAGGTGGATTCCAGAAGGAAAACTAGTGAGAGAGAGGGAGGGAGGGAGGAAAGGCAGGGGAGAGAAAGGGAGGAAGGAAGGGAGGGAGGGAGGAAGGAAGCAAGAAAGCAAGGAAGGGAAGCAAGAATGCAAGGAAGGGAAGTAAGAAGGGAAGGAAAGGAAGGAAGGGAGGAAGGGAGGAAGGGAGGAAGGGAGGAAGGAAGGAAGGAAGGAAGGAAGGAAGGAAGGAAGGAAGGAAGGAAGGAAGGAAGGAAAAGAAAGAAGGGGAAGTGGGTGGGCTGTATTGCTTGTGCTGGGGTAGACAGTCCTTCATAACTCATAGGGTGTGGGGCTAAGGAGGACAGACATGGCATTAACAGCACTGAAGAACACAGATCCATCCGCTTTGGGTGTGCAGGCTTGATAGGTAGCAATGCCCAGGAGTTACTGTAGAATGCCAGCAGAGGTTGACAAGTCTTGAGTTCCTTTCAGAATGGAAAATTCTGGAAGACATTTGGCTGCATCTCTGTTTAAGCACTTGTGTCCACTTGAAGCCAATAGCTGTATATAATATTTTTTCAAAAGAAAAGCACATTTACTAGTCCTCCTTTCCTTGTCCCCTTCTCTGCCTTTGTAGGCTGCCATAGATAGTTTCTTGCATACACACTTGGCAGGAGTTATGCTGATATTCTTTTTGAATTTGTGCACTGTTGAAAGGCTTTGCTTGAAGGCAAATTCAGAAAGTATCTGTTATTTTCGTTTGTAGTTTGCAGCTTACCATTAATATATTAGCTGTACACTATATAAACCAGACCTCATCTAGGTTCAGTCTCAGTGTTGAGACTAATACCTGTATTGCAGCAAAACTTCTCAGCATTGGAGAATAGTCTTGAGGATGACATTTCCTGTGTATAAATAAACTCAGGATTCAGCAATCTGCCTCCAGAAGCTGTCTGGGCATGAAAAATGGAGACCCTCTGAGCCTTTAAAACCTTCTCTTGACATGTATTGTAGCTACAGTTTTCAAAAAATGAACTTTTGGGGAGGCAGTTGTCCTTTCTGATTCTAAAGCTGTTTCTCTAAAGTGGGAAGCATTTCTAAAACTGGTCAAGTGAGTACTCAGGTGGCTTAATTTGCAAGACTATGATGCTGCAGGACTGCAGAGTTTGCAAAGAAGACATGGCAGTAAATCTCAGTGTTTAAGAAACCCGGAACACAGTGCAGTCAACTGAAGAGAGGCAGAAAGCAACGGGGAACATTTAGGCTGCAAATCTCCACTGGGAGTAAAAAAGGAGTTCCACCAGACTGTGGAAATCGGCAGCATGACTGAAAGGACTGCTATAAAAAAAGGCAGAGGGAGAAAGAAGGAATACACATCGGTCATAATTTGAGAAATGGTTCCAAGATGGCTTGAGGACTCAGGCTGAAAAGAAAAAGTATTAAACCTCCCTCCATTCTCCTCTCCTGGGAACATTGCATCAATCATGAGATCTGCTTAATATTGTTTCATCAGGATATGTTTGCCGATTATCCAGGTTAAATTCTCATGGGCTTTTTGTCATTGTCTTCAGCTGGGCCAGACCTGTGGCACTGCGTGGTGGTTGCAAGAAAAGTGAAGCTAGGGCTTAGAGTAGGGCAGCATATTGGGATTTTTTCCTTGCTCAGAAACAGTCTCAGAACCCAGCAGTCTCTGCAAGATGTGTCAGC
>NW_010190558.1:0-3010 GCF_000695765.1 Mesitornis unicolor | reverse complement strand
CGCCAGGTGGGACCACTAGCACATGCCTACCTTCAGCCATTGCTGTGGTCACTGCTAGGCTGTAACTCCCACAGACAGGTTCTGTGCTTAAGAAATGCATTTTGTGCTTGCTCACTCCTCACAGTTTTCACACTTTTCCGCACTCTTCTGCATGGTGAGGAATAACATTGTTAACCAACCACTTGTGTGCTATCAAGCTGTTGACCTCAAACTTGCTGAAAGTGCACTCAATCCCACTGTCTGTGTTGTTAATGAAGATATTAAACAGTATTTGTCCAAACAGGGGGGGACACCACTCGTCACTGATCTCCATCTGGACATTGAGCCATTGACCACTACTCTCTGAATGCAACCATCGAACCAAAGCCTAATCCACTGAATCCAAATCCATCTCTCTCCTATATAGAGAGAAGGATGTTGTGGGAGGCTGTGTCCAAGGCCTTACAGAGCTCCAGATAGATGACATTCATAGCTCTTCCCTTGTCCACTGACATAGTCACTACATCATAGAAGACAAATAGGTTGGTCAGGCAGAGCTTACCCTTGATGAAGTCATGCTGGCTGTCTCAAAACAACTTCCTGTCCTCCATGTGCCTCAGCACAGCTTCTAGGAGGGTCTGTTCTATGATCTCCCCAGGCACAGAGGTGAGGCTGACAGGTCGGTGGTTCCTGTCCTCCTTTCTACCCTTTGTAAAAATAGGTGTAATGTTTCCCATTTTCTAGTCACCAAGGACTTCACCTGACTGCCATGACTATCATAGAATGGAAACAGAGAATCATTTAGGTTGGAAAAGACCTCTAAGAGCATTGAGTCGAACTCTAAACCTAAGATTGCCAAGTCCACCACTAAACTGTGTCCCTAAGTGACAATTCTACACAAATTCTTAAAACCTCCAGGGACAGTGACTCAACCACTTCCCTGTCAGCCTGTTCCAATGCTTGACAAACCTTTCAGTGAAGAATTTTTTTCTAGTATCTAATCTAACCCTCCCCTCATGCGATTTGAGGCCATTCCCTCGCATCCTGTCACTTTTAACTTGGGAGAAGAAACCAACCCTCAGCTTGCTACAACCTCCTTTCAGGTAGTTGTAGAGAGTGGTAAGATCTCCCCTTAGCCTCCTTTACCCAGGCTAAACATCCCCAACTCCCTTTGTCACTCCTCATAGGGCTTATCCTGCAAATCCTTCACCAGCTTCACTGCTCTTCTTCAGACATGCTCCAGCACCTCAATGTCTTTCCTGTAGTGAAGGGCCCAAAATTTGACACAGTATTCGAGGTGTGACATCACTGGTACTGAGTACAGGGGAAGTATCACTTCCCTGGTCCTGCTGGCCACACTATTTCTGATACAGACCAGGATGCTACAGGCCTTCTTGGATGATGGCTTTCCAACTACATCAGCCGATTCCCTCAGAACTCTTGGATGCATCTTGTCAGGTCCCTTAGGCTTTTGTATGTTAATGTTCCTCAAGTGGTCATGAACCTGATCTTCTCCCACTGTGGAAGGAACTTTGCTCCCCCAATCCCTGTCTTGTGGTCCATCCACTTAAGAGGTGAGAGAAGATAAGTTGCCAGTGAAGACTGAGGTGAAAAAGTTGAGTACCTCAGCCTTTTCCTTGTCTGTTGTTACCAGTTTGCTAGTTGTGTTCATCATAAGAAGATGCACTTCCTTTGACCTTCCTTTTCTGGCTGACATACCTACAGAAGCTCTTTTTATTATTCTTTGTAGCCCTTGACAAGTTCAGCTCCAGCCATGTCTCAGCCTTCCTGACACCATCCCTACTTGGCCAGGCAGTATCCCTATACTTTTCCCAAGATACCTGTCTGTGCTTCCACTGCATGGACATTTCCCCCTTGCCCTTTAGTTTGACCAGCAGGTCCCAACTCATCCATGCCAGTCTGTTGCCTTCCTTTCCTGTCTTCTTACACCTAGAGATCAAGGATGTAGTCCCTTCCAGTCTTAGCAAGATGGAAGCAGCTTAAAAATTTGGAAGAACAGGACTTTCATATAAGCTATGACACAATTCACTTTCCCACATTTCATGTTGTTTCTGTAGGCAGGGAAAAATACTTTTAAGAGTCATCAGCACAGACATATAACAGGCAACTTGAAATTTTTCTCATTTGCTTTCGTGCTTTGTTAGCCACCCTTAGAGCAACAGCCTTGGTCCAAGTTTCATGTTGTCCTCTTTACAGATTCACATTGAACAACCAGCTAGCTACTGCCCAAAGTGTCTGTACAACCAGCGTCGTGAAAGACAAAGCATGTGTAAGGATGCTTCTTGTGAGCATGTGCCATGACAATCAGAAGGCAAAACAAATACGGGGGCAGCAGAGTAGAGCACATCTGTCTGTCTGTCTGTCTATGTCTAAATTTCTAGGACAACCAAAGAATAATTGATGATTGGAAATTAGATTTGTAGGTCAAGCAAGAAACCAGCTTTAAGACCTGACTAAATCATTTTCTATCGGTTGAATTACATGAATCTCTCAAACCAAATCAAGTGATGCTGAAGAGAGACAGCAGCATTTGAAGGGCCAGAGGGCATAGTGAATGCTTTGTAAGTCATATAAGTGCCTTAGACAATAATGAAAATAATCAAAGGCTATTCTGCTAGAATAACTTTTTCCTCCAAGAAAAACACTACTGACAGAACTAATGGGCTTTAGAAAAGCAAATGCAAGCCAGGACAGTGTATTTAAAGTGACTGTTGGCGAAAAACAATATAATTAGATCTCTGTGTTTGCTTTACACTCACAAATTATTGCAATTTGCCTTGCTTCCTGGCTTCCTGGGAGGTAAAAGGAAAACAAACAGGAATAAATCTCCCTCTGGGCCTTGGTATGTTAGCCAAGCCAGGTTTAATCAGACATTTTCAGTACAGAGATGTTAGCTCACCCATGGACATTAGAAGGATGTATGACACCTCTTTTTTATTTAGAAAGAATATATATTTGGATTTATTAATCTCGACATCCTCCCTCCCCTTCCCTCCCCTTCCCTCCCCTT
>NW_010190557.1:6897-8642 GCF_000695765.1 Mesitornis unicolor | reverse complement strand
CGGGAATTAAATTGGAGTGATCACGTAGCTGCAGATGTCCTGAATTTTTCATCAGATGCTGTCACTCAGTAAAGAAGATTGATGCTCTTAAAGTTCTCGTGCAAATATTGTTTAAGGAGAGACTGAGAGAGAGATTAGACAGGGTAACCTCGAGAGGTCTCTGTGGCTTAAAGAGCTGGATCACAGAGGACCAAAGACTTTTGGTCATACACAGCTATGTGAGTGAAGGACAAGGACAAAAGTTGTACAAGATGGAGAACAGACAACAAATTGTGAGTAGTTTTCCCGAGCAGAGAAATAAAGGAGCAAAAACAGAGCAGCCAAGGAAAGTTTTTGCAAGTTTCTTCCTGTTTTAGAGGCATGTCTAGAAGCTACCTTTTATGTGATCTATTTAAAGATAGCAAAATACTCTCGAATTGTCAACAGATGAGCAAGCATGGAGGTACTCAGCTCCCTGTCTGATGTCAGCTGGAAGGATTGCTCACCTTCC
Organism: Mesitornis unicolor; assembly: GCF_000695765.1. Taxonomy (NCBI): domain Eukaryota; kingdom Metazoa; phylum Chordata; class Aves; order Mesitornithiformes; family Mesitornithidae; genus Mesitornis; species Mesitornis unicolor. The sequence continues at coordinate 8,152 of NW_010190557.1, read as the reverse complement.
CCCTCCCTACTAAAATTACTCATGAAGCTCCCAGTGACTTCAGTGAAAACAGTCTCAGCCTTCTAACACTTGAAAGCCTGCACCTTTCAATATGCCGATAAACTTAAAAAGGTATAAGGAGGCCTAAAAATGATAGAAGGGAAAGTTTCAAGTTTAAAAGATGTGGTGTTTTTTTTTTAAAGAAAATATAGCTAAAATGAAGATACTTTCCTGTAGGCAAAAAAGGTAATCTTAAGAGTCTGTCTGTCCACCTCTTTTTCTTCTTGTTTTAAAAGCGGTGTCCCACATCCACATGCTCAGAGAAGAAACACTTTATGTGAATGTTGCCACTGGATCCGTAAGAGAAATTAACGCAAAAATAGCAGTCTTCTGTTGGGTAGGTTCTGTGGGAAAACGTGATGTTTCCCAAACCCTTCATTCAAACAGGAACCAAAGGACTGCCCCAGCAGCCTCCGTTTATGGAGGTGACCCTACCATCACCAGGTCAGGCACATGTTAGCTCAAAGAAGCTTCTAGAAGGGCCTCAGTGTTGTTATTTGGAAAAGCAGATGGGATTGCTGATCCATCAAACTCATTTGCTCCAAAATAAAGGAGCTGAACCTTGATAGCTCCTGTGTACGAGGCCTTCTTCAGACCTGCCAGCTGAAGTAGACTAGACATGGCCTATACATACCGACTGGCATGGACAAATGGAGATCATTTTACAGCAGTGTTTTTGAAGGGAAGGAAAACCTCCTCTGAATGTGGTGCTGATTTCCATTTCCCATCATCGCTGAGGGTTCAGGAACATACACATTCATATAGCCAAGTCCTCTAGTGTATCATTGGGCAGAGAACCAAGACGGAGAGGTTTTGCAAAGCCTGTTTTCACCATTATGTTCCTTCCTCCATGCAGACATGAAGACGGCCAAATTGAAACTGAAGATTTCAGAGGAACACCCAGGTCAAAAGAGTCAAATCTATGTATTAAAACAAAAATCCATCACGGGTGTTAACAACAAATGCATTATTCAAATAAAAAGATTATTTTTTAATCTAGGTAACTTACAGTCTAATAAGGTTTACTGCTTTTTCTGACTCAGAACTAAAAATATTCAGGTTATACTCCATCGTTTCAGGTCATTTTCTCTTTAATATTCAGAGGATTGGTAACATCAGCTGTATTTAGAAGTAACCTCACAACTAGACCTCCTCAAAGAAAAAAAAAAATCAAGAACATATAAAAGCAAAACTTTAATTTCATGCTTAAAATCAT
>NW_010190557.1:0-6874 GCF_000695765.1 Mesitornis unicolor | reverse complement strand
GAAAGAGGTCATATTTATATATATTTCACTGCAAAAAAGCATACTAAAATACATTAAAAACCTCTAGGTAACACCTTGAGTGTTGTCACTGTTGGTGCCTGTATCTAGGTAGAAAAAACTCCACTCTAAAAATCTGTGCTATCTCAACTAAGGTTTCTTAACGTTTCCCAGTATACCTGGGTTTCTTTTAGAGCTCGGCCTCATTTTGAGGATTGGGTTCTGGTTATTTTGGTGGTTTTTTATATATATATTTGATGAGATAAAGGGTTTTAATAGGGTGTCATCAGCAGCAGGGGCACTCAACCGTATTTTAACAAGTGGGGCTGTTTAGCATGGAGAAAAGGAGGCTGAGGGGACACCTCTACAAATACCTGGAAGGGGGGTGTAGTGAGGTGGGGGTCAGTCTCTTCTCCCAAGTAACAAGTGAAAGGATGAGCAGAAATGGCCTTAAGTTGTGCCAGGGGAGGTTTAGATTGGATAGAAACTGTTCATATGTGTTTCTAGATTTACCAGTCTCAAGACTACTTATCTAGAGATAATATAAATGCCACATTCATAATTTTTGTGCCATTTGGGAAAAAAACTATCACCAGTCGCTTTTGCTATAGGCTCGCGATACTGGTGGACAGCAGTGGTGATTCATCAAGTGGTGTTTTGCTGCATTTGCCAACCATTTTGCATTGAAATTTCCATCATCTCTGTTGTAGAGAGGCAGAGACCGGACCTGTGAGCATCTTTGAGGACCACAGCCTGTGCATAAGCTCCTAAACAACCCCATTTCTCTGAACGACAGGAGCGTTGCACAGGGAACTCCAACTTTTCCCATACTTCTGGGTTATTTTAGGCTAGGTTGTCTTTTTTTCTTGTCTTTTTTGCTTCCTCTCATTTTAGTGGAAGTCAGGATGCTGTGGGGAAGGTGGGGTTTGAGGATAAAGCCAGGACAAGCCAAAAGGACAAATAGCAGTGAGCTGGGGGGAATGAGAGGACTAACTGGCAGGGCAGGCAGTTGCTGTAGCTTTCATAGATAAGGCTAATGGAAACAGCATCAAAACTGTTAAGCTGCACATTATTCATGTTTATATGCTGCTAGTAGTTACAATGAGCCCTTCTCATCACCCTCTATATTTTTAATACCCTCTGGCAACGCGATAACTCCCGATCGCTCCCTCAACCTTTGCAGACTGAAAAACCAATATTCAGAATATGAAATTGTTACACAGTCTTCAACAGGCATTGATAAAAAGAAAGGTGCTTACAAAACAAAGACATTAAGGTGTTCCTGACATTTCCTCCACGGAAAGCAGAATTCTTTTAACAGGACAGGAATTTCCATTTCACAAACTCCCTGAGCCTGCAAGAATTTCAGTGTAGCTTGGGAAATTGTAGCTTGGGATATTGTAAGCTCAGATCTCTCAGCCTAAACGAATACATGGCGATACTGAACAGATGCGTCAAAGAATTACAGCTCTCAGGAGAAAATCCAGTGTCTCAGATAGTAAGTCACAAGAAAAAAGACTAAAAATAAATAAGGACACCACCACACCTTTACTCTTCCACTTTCTTGCTATCCTATGAAAATCAGGAGATAGTTATTCCTCATGGAAGCTAATTTAAGGCTGTAATGGCAACCATAGTTTAATGATCAATGGACTCCATGGAGCATTGCAGAGGTGGATGCTACAGACTCCAGGTTTTTTGCCGAGATAGTCACTTCTGCATTGTTCAGTTTTTATGCCCTGCAACGCCACTGATTTCAGCAATACTGCAAGGAGGATTCAGACCCATTGCTTTTGTTCTGGAGGAGATGGCTTGGAGACATCTAGGAGCAGTAGAACATTCACTTATTTAAACGTCTCCTGTCCTTGGAGAAAAACATTGATTACAAAATAAGACCTCTTCTGAACAGCTCTGATCAGAGAGCACAGCTTAATGAAGGAAAAACATACCTTTTGTAAGTAATCTTTAAATGCAATCTTCAGAAGGAAATATGCCATCTCTGCTCAGACACGATGGCATGGCACAATCACAGCAAGGCAACGGCAGGAACCTGAAATTTTAAGTGTCAAAATAGGAGTGGTTTTGAAGCTGAAGTTGACTTTAAGAGGCTCTGGTGCTTCAGCATTTTAGGCCTTCCAAGAAGTTGCCAAAAGGGGATTTGAGGACATCTGCTTCGCTGCTCGTTATCCTTCATTACATTGTGTTAATTCAGGACTTCCACCAGTCATTTTCAGAAGTACCAGGAGATAAATATTTTGTATTTTCTGCTTAGAAAAATATTCTTCCCTAGAAACAGATCAGTTACCATAGCAGACCTGCACCTCTCTCTAGTGCTGAGTGTTGGCTACTTCATGGAGTAGCAGAGCAAATTCTCTTAATTCCTGCCATCTCATAGACCTAAGGAACCAATGATCTCCCTGCTCTCCTCCTGTGAGATGGTCTTTTGAACTGAATTAAGCCAAAGTACCTATAGGTCTCACATTTCTTAGAGGGTTTTAGCCCTATGTAGAATGAGCTAAATAACTGTTGTGGCCTGCCTGAAACCAACATTTATGTATAAACCCCATGAGCACAGGCATCAGACTGCATGAAAGCACTGACAGCAAGAAACTGCTCTGAAGCTCCAGCAGCTTGACAACAGAAAAATAATTTTATTCCTTTTTTTCCTGGTTTCACCAGGAGTTTCACCCTGGTTTGGGTAAGAGCTCCCTTTACTTTTACTACCTCTGTTCTGCCCTACCATAAGAAAGCACAGAATAAACACGCAACACATTTAACCAACACTGATATGATTTAACACCTGGATCACTCTGCAACCTGCAGAAAAGGCCTGCCCACCATTTTCCACAAAATCAAATACACATTTCATTTTGTTGGAGAAGGAGGTTACAGTGTAATGCATTAGTTCAAGCAATCTTGCATGTCACAGCACAATCTTCCTTGTGAAGCCTGTTGCAGAATACGCCTGAAGAAGAAGTCCGGGGGGATTTAATCTAGAGTTCAAGCTACTACCTCTTAAGAAGACACCATATACAGACAAAGCTGCAGACAAAATCAGACATGCACATTTTTAGCCAATGGCCAATGCAATAAAACGATTTCACTTACTCTGTGAGGAATGCAAATTATGTTAAGTAGCATTACATTGCTTTTGGCAAGGTCTGTGGTTGTGGCATAGGCAGCCACCGCACCACAGCTGACTCACAGTATCTTGATAAGCTGTGTTATCTGGGCTGTGTGGCTGAGCCCTGAGATAGAGAATGTGCAATGAGCTCTGCTGGGAAGCCACATTCCTCTCCAAGGGCATGGTGAGATTAAGCAGGTTGGTTATTCTCATGTAGCCACTTGAGACCTCTTGCAAAACCAGCTTATTCTCCAGTGACTGTTCCCCAGCCAGTTTCTCCCTGGGGAAAAGCACTTAAAGGAACCTTTTTTATGCTTCAGAGCCAGGGATGCAGGAAAACCTCCATGTAAATTACAGATAATTTGTCAAAAGCCTGGACTGAGGAGCCAGTCTCCATTTCCTGAAGGACAAAGCAGCGTTTTGCTCCTGCAGTTACCAATGTAACACGATCAAAACCCTACAGCTGATGTGAACCATTAATTTGTCAGTGACCTAAAGTGATTAGATATTATAAACTGCTGAAATCCCACTGATAATTGATTCTCTAACAGCAAGCAACAAGTGATGAGAAACTGATAATAAATGCACACAGTTTCATTTCTGCTTGAGAAAACAGCTCAGCAGAGAAAGATTGACACCAACTGCCTATGTGCAACCTGTGCTCTGACCATGACAGAAACCCATGGGCTTAGGGGGTGGCTGGAAAGGGAGTGAATGGGTCAGTAGGTCCTCTCCACCACTCTGTCTCCTTATCAGACCTGCTGGGATAACTCAGAGGTTGGTCTGAGTTGTTATAGAAGCTTCTCAGCAGATTTCTCTGAGCTGATAGTGTAGGCTATGCATAGACTGTGCTGAAGTAAATCAATTACAGGGCATTAGCAAGAATGAATACAAGCTAATGTCGCATCCACATGAGCTGCTGATTCATTCCTAGCTCATATGCAAATGTTTTAGGCCCAGTGAAAGAGTTGGTAAAACCAACGTGATACAGCTGAGCGGGATTTTGCTGCATGCAGTCACCTCCACATCGGACATGGTCATTTGCCAACGACAACACATCCCTTAATTAGGGTTTAAAAGGCAATGTGTACTCAGCCCTCGGATGGCCTGACTGGTCACAGAAAACACAGGATGCTGCACACCTGCTCTTTAAAGTAGCTGATGGCTTTATACTCTGATGTGTGGGTCTGTCTTCTGCTCATTGCTTATCTTGAATCTTTCCCTCCAGAGGTAGCAGCCTGAGGGCTTCTTAAATGTCTTATTGTCGCAAGACGAGGTCCAAAACAAGTCTAGATATGTTTCAGCCAACTCTCAACATAACCAACGTAAACCAGAGGTTACTTTAAGGCATCAAAAATTGAACCTTAGTCTTCAGTTATCCACCAGCGCCATTCCTTGCCCTGTCTGAAATAAATGCTATCCAGCTTCAATAGTACTGGGGTGATGAACATTCACTCCATTTACCTCCCCTGCAAATAAACGAGGAGAGGGGTTTAAAAGCATTCTTTCCAGATGAGTTGTGGGGTCTGTTGTCCCCTGTTGCAACTCATAAATTTTAAAAGGGGCAGTTTTTGTTTCCAAAAGGTCCATAGTTAAAAAACAAAAGAAGAAAAAGCCCCACCACTCTGGAGATGCAATTAAGAATGCAGCAACACAATTGTGTGTAGTTCACAGCTCCGAAGTGTTTACTGCTTGAATTTTGACCTTTTAAATCTCCATTAAGCTATGTAAATACAGTACAAAAGAATGTGCCCTGTTCACAAACAGTTTGCTAACATCAGTCGGAGGAGGATCTGCCCTCCTCCCTCATGCAACACTGCCAATGATCAGATACCGACAAAGCCTCTTTATTGATCTGCAGGACAGACCTAGCGTGGAAGTTGTGTTATGACCCTCTTCCGTTTTATTTTAGTATCTCTGACTTAACCCTGATTTTTGGGGCAGGCACCCAAGAGTGCAAAACCCCTTCCCAAACATCTCACTTAGAAAGTGAATTAACACGTTTGCCATTAAGGCTTGGCTTGTTCCCACAATGGGGAGAAGGACAAAGGAACAAAGGAATGCTTCTCTACATCTCCCATGACACCGGAGCCTTTCCGTGTTTAAATTATCTGCCTTCTGCCCTACTGTAGCAGCTCTTTATTTTTTTCCCCTTCAAATAAGCATTTCTCTGTTGCATTAGAAAGAAAGAATAGTTTGGCAATCAAAGGGCCAGAGGCAGAAATGGTTTTAAGAAGCAGCTGAATTATTTTTTTTGATAAATCACCTGGAACACGACCTTTTCCACCCCCATTCACCCATCTCACTTCCATTGAAAGTGTTCACTGTTCCCAAATATTTGCCAGATAATTGACGGTGAGGAAATAAGACAACATTGCTCCCAGATTACAGTCCTACTCGTGATGTAGCACAACAGTCTTAAAGTGATCAACTTATGGGCCTGGATTTCAAGTCTTAAAAAAACCAACCAAAAATTATCTTCAAGCTTAGCTACACAGAAACACTGTGAGGAAGCCAAGGGTGCCAGGGTACATGGGTTTCTCCACTAATTTTCATTATTCACCTAGTCTAGGTGATCCTGCTCTGGCAGGGGTTGGTCTGGATGATCTTTCAAGGTCCCTTCCAAGTCCTCATATTCTGTGCTTCATCATATGCTACAAACAGTTTCTTATGTCTTTGTGGTAGTGTTTCAAGTTTTTAGCATCCTTCCTGGGACAATAAACAAGTGAGTAATCTAAGCAACAAATACAACAAGATGGATTTCCAGACAGATAGTTCTCTGATAAAATTTATCCCACAACATTAAGAAAAAAATGTTTAAAAACAAACAAACCAAAAGCAACGCTCACTGAAAGTCTCCTCACAAGTACAGTGACCTCAACATTTTGTTTTGACTAAAATATTTGAGCATCTTTTTATACTTTAGACAACCTGCTTTGCTGAAGCCTGGAAGGATATGAATCGTATTTAGGCAGACAGTTGTAGAAATACACTTAACATGCAATCAATGCAAAATTGGACAAATGAAAGTCCCGACAGGAATCTACTTGCAAAGCCAAGAGTGAACTCAGCCTTTCTTCAACTCATACCTGAGAAGCCAGGACCAACAAGTGTGAGAGTTGAACTACGAGCTTAAACGATGATGCTTACATGCTTAGATCAACGCCAGAGTGCTTAGGAAAAGATCCAAACCTTTACCTATGTTATCAGACCTTAACTGGATAGGAGGGAATTGGTAAGGAAATAACACATATTCATCCAGGCATATACATTAAGTGTGATTTTTGGCTGATGGTAAACACTGCATGCAGCCTTCATATTTGTTTGTGTCCACAAGCACAGCACACCCACATCCCTTCTCCCTCTGAGACTTAGGGAAACATGGGCAGCATCACCCTAGAGGGAACCTTGACTGGAGCGCTTTCCATGTTTAAGGGAATGGAAGAAGCAAAAGCCAAATACACATAGAAATTAGTGGCCAAAACAAGGTGGCATTAAAAACTTGTGCATCTCGGGAACGGCACAGCTTGTCTGCTGTTAGCACAGCTGGGAGGAGCAGTTCCAACTTGGATGTGGTCCTCAGGTTTTGAGTCATGATGGACGCAGCTAGCCAAAAATGCTCAGTGCACAGCTCCTGGAGAGGCTAAAGAAGGGGAAGGTGGATCAGTTTAGACATTATCTCATGTTATTTAGGCTCACAACTGAATTTGGTTCAGGTTGTGGTGCCTGAAAGGTAGAAGACACTCAAAAATA
>NW_010190556.1:9003-15026 GCF_000695765.1 Mesitornis unicolor | reverse complement strand
GGGTGAAAATTGAGTCTGCAGCCGTTCAGGGAGCACCCTGCAAGCTGGGTCAGCACAGCTTGCGAGTCAGGATGAAGTGCTTTACAGCCACATTTATTTCCAAAACTTAAAAAAAACTAATAAATTATTTTTGCAGTGTCGCAAATAAGAAATACCTGCCAGAGGGCCAAAGCACCCCAGCAGTACCGAGAGCAACATCTCCTCCCGAGAGGAACAGAATCCTGCCCGGTAAAACCGTTGTAGCAAAGTACATCATATAAAAAGTGAATTTAAATACAGCTGCTGAGGTTCAGCGAAGGGCTGGGCATCCACCCTGCAGAGGGGTCACTGTGTTCTTGTCCGTCAGGGACGATGAGGAATCCTGCTTTGTGTGTGCTGCAGGACAAAATCTGCTTCCAAAAGCTGCTTCATGGGCAAGGAGTTTTAAATCCATCCAAAACTCACATGGACAGCTCTCGCAGCATTCCTCCTGACGTGTTCATTAGGAAGCAGGAGAGAAGGCTAACGATGAGCAAGGACTTCTGTGGCTGAGATGCCCAAGAATGGAAACAGCGGGCAGCACTTCGGCACGTGCAGGCAAAAAGCCGGCAGTATCACGGCCTCCATGACAATACATGCACAGCCAAAAACTGAGGGCAAAATGCATGAAATCTGTGAAGTGCGGTTCAGGACCTCAGCACAAAGGATCCGCCCAGGGTACAGTTACAGGCACCTCCGCACAGACATCTGTTCTCCAGCCCAGCCCCCAGCCCCAGTGTTTTCTATACATCATCGCAAAATATGTTTGCCAAATAGAGGAGGATAAAATTGGCAGGTGGGAACATTTTGGTTTTCTGCGGGCTCAGAGATTGCAAATATTGTGTCACAACATGCTGACTAAAAGTGGCGGTTGCTTTCTTTTTTATTGCCGCTGGTTGCAAGATGTCAGCGTTGCTCTTAAAGATTGCATAAACTTTGTAATTTATGTGGAGTTGCCACTTTTGTCATTAATTCCTGGTTTTGAAAGGTTTACCGCTTGAACACAAAATATTTACTTTAAGATCAAACCTGGTAAGACTGTTGGCTGAGGGGGGGCTTGTTTTGGAATTAAAAAACCCCTACCCCGACAGTTGTTGGCATCTTTTGATTTACCGGCATGCACCTGAACAGTCATTTTGGGATGGGCCGTTGTGCTTGGATCCTGCCCCGCTGCACCTGCCGGGGAGCCCGGCCGCTTTCCCCAGCCCAGCACTGCAGCTTCCAGAGTCGGGAAGCTTCCCTGCAGCTCTGGGTGGGAGAGCACCTTCCTTCCACCTCCACTCATGCTTTTTGGGCATGATTTCACTGCATTTGTTTTTGTTACAAGATGCACAAGGAGAAAATAGAGCAACGCTCCTGCCGCTGTGGAATTAAGCGCAGAGCATCGCCGGGCTTGCCAGAGATTTCCCACCAACACGTCCCAGCACAGCCCAGTTTATCTCCCTCGGGAAAAAGCATGAACTCTTGGCTCAGTCTTCTGCTAATGAGCACCCAGAGTTTTACCTGGGAAATATGAAAAATTACAAAGGAAGGTCAGAGATTAGGTAAAAGAGTTGAGTTAAGGCAGCGTGAAACCACAGGCAGTAGCGAAAGATTTATTTTGCTGGATTTATATCAGCTCTTTAGGCCAGATTCCAGGTCTTGCAGCTACAATTCACGGTGGCAAACACTGCAGCTGGGCTCTTCATTTGAGCCGGCATGGGAGCTTTATCACCCTTGTCCAGTCGGATGCTGCTCCTTATTTGCCAGCCGAGCCAATAGTGATTAAATGGCATTTCTCAGCGTGCAGGTTGGAGCGTTATTAGCTCTTATCTCTAATTGCCGTCATTTTGAAAGTGTTTCGAACAGATGGCTCTAAGAGAATAAGAGTGAAAAGAGAGCCTTTCATACCTTTCAAAAAAATGCTCGCTGGGCTTCCAGCTCAAGCCTGTAGGGTTAAATAAGGGGAAAATAGGCCAAATCTCTCTCTGGCTTCTGCAGAAAAGGGAACCAGGGACACCAGGACTGCCCTGGGATGGGTTTCCCCTCGCTGATGTCTCTTTGCTCTTCCAGGGTGACCCTGTCCCCATGCTCCTCTGCCCTGACTGATGGGAACACGCTGTCAGGGTCTAACCAGGGAAATGGGCATTTACCTGTGCTTTGGCCCCAAAATACAGCTCTGGGGGGTCAGTGAGACTCCTTGGGGTGTGTAGTGCTGGATGAGGTGCCTTGGTGGGGTGCACACTCCACCTGCCTACCTCCCACCACCAGCACATACACACAGCACTGCAGAGGAAGGATTCGATCCACTCCAGTGTGCTCCAGGTGCACACCAATTACCTGTATTAAATCGTCGCCTTTAATATAATCACGCTGATTACCAGATTGTGTGCTACAAGGTCTGGGTGCATAAACCCTGAGCACGAGAAAAATTCTCTTATTTTGCTAACTGCTTAGACGTAAAACTGCAACAGAAAGAAATTGTTCCCGTGACTCATATTTTTCATCATTTGATCATTAAATAGTGATGGATATAAACCTATAAAGTACCTAAACTGAACCTTTTAACAATCCATGAGCAATACTATCATTTCTTTAATAGAACTCGCTGACCGTGCCTTTCTCAGATGCCATTTGTCATTTTCAGCGTGCAATAATCAATAACTTGGCTTTGAAATAAATAATATAACAGTCACAATATATTATCTTTCAGGCTGGCCTTATACTAACCATAAAACAGGACTTGGAAAGATGAAAACTTTACGTAAATGCCAAAAATGAAATAACTGAGAGTAGGAGCTAAATGAACAAGAAGCTTTACAGAGTTTCCCTTCCAAAATCATTGGTGCTTCCCTTCCTTTTAAAAAAACCTGTATCTACTTCCAAAATAAAAGCAAGACTTTGAGATAATCTGAGTCAGGTTTGGGACAAATGCCATCCCTGTGATTCCTTTGCTGTGGGGCTGGTGCATGCACTGGGTCAGCAAGGCGTGTAAGCACCAGCATCAGTCTGCTGTTCTTCGCCGGAGCACTTAAACACATGCTAAGTTTTAAACATATAATTGTTACATTAAAATCAATAGGGCCCAAGAGCTCACCTAAAATAAACGTGCTTCTAAACCCAGCTGGAGTTTAGAAAAGCAGCTCCATGACGAGATGGCTAAATCCCACTGAAGTTTTGGGGACCTTCCTCAGGCTCCAGGAGAGCAGGAGGTGGCATGGGTCCTGGTAGGGTGCTGGCAATGCTGAGTGCGGTGGCAAGTGCCAGCTGTCCCTGCAGAGACCTGAGCTGTCACCCAAGGAAATCCTTGCTGATGCAGCGTGCTGTGCTCCATCTCACGCACGTCTTGTCTGTTGCAAGGTCTAAACGTGTCTGTCGACACTGACATAAGTGCTATCTGCTTCTTCTCTCGCCTTCTAAATCCCTTCATATAAGTAGAAGGGACAGGCTGGAGCAGTGTGTAAGACAGGGGACACTTAGGATGCAAGGGCAAGCTTAACTCTGCATTGCCTCTTTGACCAGTCCTTACTCAAACCCTAAAATATTCCACGTATTAATCTGCCTTGGTTGAATTTGGTACATGGCCAAGAAAGTCTGCCAAAATCCTTGCTCAGCCTGCACTGATGGTTGATCACTTCTACCCAAAGGGATTGTTGATCACTTCTACTGCATTTTCTGTGAGGCAGGTGCAAGTGGGGAAGAAGCCAGACCTTTTTCAGGTTCAGGAGAATTGTCCTGAGAGAAGCCCCCCTAAGAGACCCATTTTTCTAGCTCGCTCCTCTGAGGAGTGAAAGCTCAGAAAAGAGATTGCTTCAGAGTAAAACCTGCAGGTCCAAATCTCTGCCATAGCTGAAATCCACTGGCACTAGCACTGCACCAAGCCCCTTGCCCATGTCCTTCACTGAAGAAGGGAGTGCTGTACATAGGAGCTGATGAAGAGGGACATTCATGCAGCCATTGTCCTCCTCTGGAGACATTCAAAACCCGCCTGGACGTGTTCCTGTGTGACCTGCTCTGGTGATCCTGCTCTGGCAGGGGTTGGACTGGATGAGCTTTTGAGGTCCCTTACAACTTCTAATATTCTGTGATTCTCCTTCACCCGAGCCACCTCCAGGGTGGCAGCTGGGGCCACCATGGTCCCCGTCTCACTCCTTGAGGCTCGATATTTTCTGATTAAGGAGAGGGGCCCAGGCTCCTGCCTAGCAAACTCACTTTTAAATGTAGTTTCAGGACTCCCCACTGATCTTTTTGAAGGTTTGCTGAGTCTGGAAGAGCAAAGGAAAAGGGAAAGACTTTGAGCAAATAAATTCTGATGGTTCAGCTCTGAGGCAGTGTTTTCCAAGCCGTCAGTGTAACAGTTTCACAGCTGCTCTTCCCAACCAAAACCTCTTTTGGAAAGCTCTCCCTGGCCAAAGCAATGCCCCATGGTAGGGCCATGGCCAGTTCCAGAGGAAGGTGCTTGCTGGCAGAGGAGAATCCATTGGGCAGCTTCCCAGCAGATCACCCCTGTCATCCCCAGTACTATTTAGTTGCTGAGATTTCAATATAAATAACAGAAGTTCCTGTCCTCAGGTCTCAGCAGCCCTTGTCACTCGTATGGTTTGAAATAATGATAACAATTAAAACTGCACAAGCTCCGCGTTAAACCGCTTACATCCCTGCCACAGGTGTAATCGATACGGCCCCAGCGCACACCATCCACATGAGCCACTTCGTCTTGGCCACCTTTTGGAAGTCACTCAATCACCCTTCCTCTCCCTGCCCCATCTGGACTGCCAGGTCTTCAGGGCAGAAGTGGGACTAACTGGTTTAGTGCTGCAGACGATGAAGTTCCAGCCTTGGCTCGACTCCCCAGCAGCTCTTTTCAACACAAATAATGAATTATACCTTGTATTTTTAAGAACAGGAAGGAAGGAGTTTGAGGGAAGGTATTTACTTTGATTCACTCTTTTGAGCAGAAGTGAAGACTGAATTAGGGTGATGAACTGGGAGAGGACAGGCAAGAAGGAAACTTTAAGACCTCCGAGGACAGGTAACTGGAGTCTGTAGAGCATCTATTATAAGTAACGCCAGCACGTGAATCTAAAAATAGCTGTGTGTATATGACTGGTATTAAAAATGACTGATTTAAAAGAAAGCGCTTCACCTCTGTTGCCAACCAGGAAGGTAGGTCTCTAGTATTCTCAGACTTAAATGCTGCCAGTATTTCACGTTAGGATAGTCATAAAGTTAAAGGTTAATAGGCTGTACAAATGACAGAGTTTAAAGGGAAAAATGAGGACGGGAAGATTTCTAGCACTTAGGGAACATTTTAAAAATGAAGCCTCCCTGCCTAATGTAATTTTTCCTATATTCTTTCTCACGCTGTTGATCATTATTGAAAATATTTCTATTTGCATAAGTGATTTCTCCTTCACTGCCCACCTCCGTTTGCTTTTGGGATCATCATTGCTTCCCACAGCGCGTGATGAGTCATATTCTCCTGCCATAACAGTCTGCTGCCAGGAGGATGCGATAGGGCGAAATTAAAGCCGTAGCCTCGGAAGGAGGATGGGCAGGAAGACCCGAAGCACGAGGAAAGCTTTTGTTTAATTGTGAGTCATTAGAATTGGCAGGTGGAGGGGAAAGGCGAACACATGTGTCGCTGGAAATGGGATTTGGTTGTGGTCCTTCAGAGTAGCTCAACAGATGTTGTGAGCGGCAAAAGCGTATTGCTGTGTCAGCCTTGATGCCGTGGATGGCCGGCAGGTTGTTCTGTAACACTGGAGTTAGAAATTAGAGCCTAACAGCGAGATTACCGTGACTAAGATAAATACTTTTACATGGAGACTGCCAGTTATCACGTTTGCTTTTGCATTGATGAAGAAAAATTTTCTCATGGTTTTTGTCTAGGCCTTCCAGAGCAACTAGAAAAGGCCATGCTTTGAGCATCACTTCTTGTGGTGCTCCTGGGACTTCATTGCAGTGAAATGTAGCTTTTTAAAATGTACTATTTTTTAGGTGGCCCAATGCTCTTCCCTCCATCT
>NW_010190556.1:1970-8972 GCF_000695765.1 Mesitornis unicolor | reverse complement strand
GCTGATCACATAAAAGTTTAGGGTAGAGAACATCTACTCCAGCCCTTGAAATCAAGGTGGTCTTTTTCATCTCATCCCAAGTATGACCACTACACGCATGGCAAGGGTTAACTACAATAAGCGGTTGGCAATGAATGAAAGCACTTTCCAGCCAACGTTTATTCTTGCTGCTTTCACCATGTGTGCAGGTGACTGACGATCTGCTCCGGGCACCTCAGAGGTCTGTGCATGCAGATTCTGGTTGTGCTGCTTGGGAGGCAAATAAAAAGTCTGGGCTCTGCTTGGCTTTGCTGTCTGATGCCACACAGGCCTCCACCGGTGCCCTTGGCTATGGTTTTTCTTCCTCTGTGTTCCTCAGCTGGTTTCTACTTTTCTGCACCATGTCCTTAAAAACCTTCTGGGCCTGAGAGATGCTGCGGAAGTCAGATATTCTGATTTACAGTAGTCTGAGCAACAAAAAGGTACGGTATAAATATGGCTGCTGAGTGAAAGCCTCCCCCAGTCTGGAGCTAAAATTGAATAGAGAAAGGACCATGGCTTGGTGCTCCCTCTGGTAATGAATTTTATGCTTCTGCCACAGGACCAGACCTTTTTGTCTGCACAGAAACTTCCTGAAGTTGTAGGAGATGATCCATGCAGAGCTGCTTTGGAAACCGGACCATCAGGCTTCACATTCCCTGTGCATGGAGTGAGATAAAACCCCAGTACCCGCCTTGGCAAATTTTTTAAGGATCACTGTGTCTCCTGGTGTCCTACAGCAGTGACTCAAGACTGCAGTGGAGCCTCTTCATGCTATGAAAAAATGTGCATTGCATATTTTCACATATTTCTATGAAATTGTCAGGAATATCAAATGATGAGATCTCATTTTCTTCCTTCTTCTCTTGGGTTTCTATATTCCAGCCCTCAGTTTCCACCATATATTTCTACCATTTCTATATATCTTCCTAACACTGTAACATTTATTCAGTAGAACATGATAGCACTGAAACTCTTGTTTAAAAGTTGTGTGAGCATTGTATTTCTTTTGCATGTAGCACTGCGTAGAACATGATAAAATTACTTTTTGAAATGAAAGCAGAAGTAAACCCACCATCACCCACCCCTTTGTTCCTTCCTGCAGGGACTACAATGCTAAATAAAAGAAATAAAAGAGCTGCAAGGAGTAAAATGCTTGCGATGCAAACAGATTCCTTGAGAATTTCTCTTACCGTTGCTTGGCTGAAAAACTTGTGTGAAGAAATGCTCACCTAAAAGGAAAGGGTCCTTGTGATTTGGTCCTTTGTAATTTCTGGTTCTTCATAAGTTTTTACAGGCAGCTGGAATGGTTATAATGTTCCAGAAGAAAAGACAGTTTTCTTTTGAAAAAGAGGCCATGCCTAAAAGTTGAGTGTGGAAAGCACTGCCTGTAGCATTTTATTAGCTTCATTCACTCTAATATATCTGCCCTCTATGCCAAGAAAAGTATAAACAAATGGCAAGGTATTGGTTTTTCAATAACAAGGTTTAAAGCAAGGATATAAAAAGCATATCCTATCTGATGCTATTTATGAAACAATTAATATTGTCAATGTCTTTTCCATCTCCTCCAAGTTACATATACTGCGTAAACTTTGGTGTATCTCTAAGAAGTACGAAAAATACCAACTGGAGAATAAACAGGGCAATGCTCCAATGCTATTAGAAAGGGAAACGATTTCTATGTCTTCTTATAAAATGCTTCGATATTAAAATAGATGCAAGATGTAATTCCCTTGAATTTGCCTGTGTAGTGTCAGGGTGCAGTAGACAAAGGGTGCTGCTTTTAGCTTGTAATCTCAGGACTTATATAATATTGATTATTTTGTTGTTCAGGAGCTTTTACAATAGCAGTAAGTCTCAAATTCTTCTTTTTTTGCCCCTCAGACTGCGCAATTTAGCACCACGTCTCTCACGCACCCCGACCAGCACGTAAGAGCTCTGGCCCTGCAGCCCGCTCACGCCACTGGCGTCCAGGGACACGGGGGGTCCAGGATGGGACCCACCCACCCTAAACTGGCAGAAAGGCGCGACGCCGTGACCGCGCACCGCCGTGACCGCGCAGCGCCCGCGCATTGCCCTGCGCTTCCCGCCGCTGTCCGTGGTGCTGAACGGGGGATGCGCGGGAGGGACGCATAAAGTGGGTACACCTATTCGTTATTGGATTAGTAGTATTAGTATTATCAATACAATAATAATAGCAATAATTCTCCTCAAATTAAGATGGAAATCTGTTCCCAAATATCGTCACTGAGACAGTTGTTCTGTCGCCTGATGACTCTTCCCCACTTGAGGAGGGGAATCGGGAAAAGGCAAGGAGACCCGTGGGTTGAAATAGAAATATTTATTGAATAAACATATTATTTAATAAAATAATAATAAACTCGATATTAACAGCAATAATAAAGTACATAGAGTACATAGAGTTATACTCAACTGATATAGTGGTCCCAAGCTGTGATGGTCACAATGAGCAGAGGAGTCTGCCTCAGAAATAGAACAACTGGCAAGATCCTCCTGAGATGGAAGCATCAAGGAGAGAGGGCCATCCCCAGCAAAATCTCCAGTTTATAGTGAGTGTGATGGTTATGGTATGGAATAATCCTGTTGGCTAGCTTGGTCAGCAGCCCTGAAAGCCTGGTTTTTGCTCCCCACAGCTTCTGCACCTGGCTAATCTCAAAAGTGCTAAAGACCTTGATCACTGCAGCAACCTGCATACCAGGGTCAGTCAAAAACTAAAACAAAGTGTCTTACCAACTCTGTTCCCATTAAATTGAGTATTGTAGTCATTGCAGAAACACAGCTTTCTTGAGTGGAAAACAGATTCTATCAATTCTATTCCAGTTGGCTAGCTTGGTCAGCAGCCCTGAAAGCCCCTGGTTTTTGCTCCCCACAGCTTCTGCACCTGGCTAATCTCAAAAGTGCTAAAGACCTTGATCACTGCAGCAACCTGCATACCTGGGTCAGTCAAAAACTAAAACAAAGTGTCTTACCAACTCTGTTCCCATTAAATCGAGTATTGTAGTCATTGCAGAAACTTTCTTGAATAGAAAACTGATTCTACGATCCTATCCCAGTGAAACCAGGACACCAGACAGAAGCAAAAATACTTGGGTAAGAACATCATACATAGCCCAAGCTCCCAAGCAAAGATTATCGTGGCAGCTTTACATTCCTGTTTTAATTGCCTCCCTTACCCTTGTTTGTCACCTGAAAATTTCAGAGCTGCTTATCAATAATGCTCTGTGTGTCACACTGCTGCGAAGCATTCCGATCAATATATTATCATTTCAGAGCTTGATTATGAAGGTGAAGGGCATTATCAAGGACATCTGGAAACTCTGATCAGTGTTCTGCAATCTCTGATCAGCTTCAGTGCATTACAAGCATAGTCTCTGGGACAGAATAAAGTCAGAATCTCTAACTAGAGAGTGCCATATCCTCTCATTTATACCAACCCTTGCTGCCAAATAAAAAATGAACAAACAAGCACACAAAAAGCAGAGGTATCATCTGCACATTTGCCCTAGAGTCTTTTAGCAGATCCTCTATTCTTCACTCCACTGCAGCTCTCAAACACAGCAATACAAAACACACTTCTCATGGCAGCATGATGTGTACTGTATGCAATTTTCCTGACTGAAATATGTGAGGCAACAGTGATCTAGAGAAAATGGAAATATATTAAATAAGTAGGGGGTTTTATGACAGCATTACATGAGTAACTTAGATCTCATACTCCGGGAATGACAACAATGGTAAGAATAGACATCAAGATGCTGAGGAGAAACAGCTAGTGTTAATGTAATATGTTAGGATTAGAATTTTGTCAATTCTATTGCTCAGTAGATACTCAACAGTACTTTAATGTATTACATTTCATGTATATGCCAAGCTGAAATTGCTCCACTTTCTGTCTTACATAATATTATTATTATTTGCCCTATCTGCCACCTTGAACAAGATGCGTAATTGTACACAGCCCCTTTTCGTTGCTTTTTCTGATATTATTCATGGATCCTTAATGACAAGTCAAAAATCTACCAGCTCCTGGCTGGTTTTGTTAGTACTTCACAGTTGCTTCTCATATCAGGGTATGAAGAGGTATTTTCAATCCACCGTTCTGGACTGCAAGGATAAACTGATTGGGTCTCTGTGGCTTAATGCCAAAGACCATCTGCATCTTATGCAGAGAGCAGTGGTGTAGCTATTGTGGCTGTGATGCTGATGAAGCTGAGTATCTGTGTATTAGAGGTTTTGCACAGCAGTGGATTTCGTCCTTCTACTGCTCTCCACCAGCATTGCTTTAATGAAGTTTATTACTAATGAATTTCTGACAAGTGTTGCTAACATTTAATTAAATTATATTTAAAATACTTTCTGTGTTGTGCTTGCATTCCTAATAGATTTCTAATTTTTCAACCATTTAAAAAAGAAGCAATGTATGCTGTGTAAATGTAACACTGACCCAAAGAAGGATGGTTTGGATTTCGGCTTTGGAGGAAATAACTCTTACCCTGGTGCAGTAATTTCTTGGCCTCTGATGCTTTATCTTTACAATGTGGGTTTGATCACTTGTAATAATATAGAGAAAGTGGAAATAAGAAACTTCATTATCTAGGATAAGGTTTTCCTTGGAATGTTATATGGAAAGAAGCCCAGAAACCTCCTTTTCTCTGGCAGAAATGACAGAACAAAGTCTGTGGACCATGGGAGTGATGCGAGTACCTGGGCTTTGTATCTGAAGACAAGATGTCCTGTTGATGCCCCAGCCGAAAGAGGAAGTAGGAGCCTCCAGTGCTGTGTACATCACTTGGGTTTCTTGGGAGTCCTAAAACATTGAGGTTGCCTGAGGAGCAGCCTTCCCTGGGGATGGGCAGGCAGGACAGGGTCATTAGTAAGTGCAAAGGACACCGAGGTCTTGACAAAGCAGCTCTTGTGAAAGCCCGAAATGGCCTCATCACTCATTTATTTTGCAAAATCACAAGCTATTTTGCAGATCTGCTGATTCAGAACAAGCTGGTTCAGACTGTCAAGCCATTTATAACAGAAGTTCTTAGGGAAATTAGGATGATTTCAGGATCTTTTAATAAATTAAAAATGCAGCTCATGGTCAGTACGTACGTTCAGCATTAAGACTTGTACAATTCTCAAGGACCTTTGGTATGAACATGAGAGTCTTTATAAGCAGCTGATTTTTGAGTCAATGGGCTGTAACACTTTTGAAATCAATGATTATTTAAGAACTCCTAAAACTGCACATTGTCTGGTCGCTGTGCACACAGACATTGGATCTACTCCACTCTCTGTTGGCTCTCTGCAAATGGATAATTTGTATCTGAGGACTGAAGGCTGAGTGTGGATTATAACTCCCCTTTTCCAGCCAGGGCAGTGAAACACTCACTGTACAGCTCTGCAGCTCTTCTTTATTTCAGTAGGAGCTGAAAATACCCAGCACTTTTCAGGTGTGGTTCCAGAGCACTGATGAATTTTCACAAACAAGCTCTTTGTGACCCCAATAAGATCTGCTTATTTAGGATTTCACCAGTGCTGATGTTTACACGGTTTATTTTGATTTATTTTTTACATTCCATGTGATGCCTCAGGGTTTACAACTTGGCGTATAAGCACCAGTATTCAGATTTAGAAGCTGCAACGCTACCGTCTGTCCATTGATCTTGAGGTGTTCCTGTCCTCTCATATTTTGAAACAAGATGAGTTACAGTAAAACTTTGGGCGAGATGTTACAGAACAGCATGTGTTCTGCTTTGAAATCCTCCAAGGATACTTTCCTTAAGAGATTTCCTCCAGTGTATTTAGCTGGCCCCTATTCTGTGAGTTCAGCTGTGGAAGTGATAAATTGTGCACACATGACTAATGTCAACACAAAGATGATGAGACTTGCGAGAAATTAGGCTGGTGGGCAGGTCACAGTGACAGAAGCAAGGGATACGTTGTACGAGTTTGCGATGACTTCAGAGCATCGTGTCAACTTATGTAGCGCACGTGTGTAGTGCTGTGTGAGATGAACACTGTACTTAGATCACATCTTTTGCCATCACTTCTGTCCCCGTGGATTTATTCCAGGTTACACGGGAGTCTGCAACAGAACTTGTTTCACAAAAACATCGCAACCTAGAATTTTTTTCCTCTTTCCTGTCAAAAAGGTACCTTTGTGAGTCAGACACAGGACTGCGATGAGCTTCAGAAATAAAAGTCTCGTAAATTAAACAACCTGCTTTTCCTGCAGTGCTGTAAGGGTCTAATACTTGTCAGGGAAGACTCTCGGTTTGCCAGGAAGGCACCTGAAAACAGAGACTTACAAAGCTTTCCATTTAAAGGTACAAAAATGCCATTGTAAGGCATAATAAGGGAGCAACTTTAACTGTTCCAAAATACCTCTCAACCCACGCACATCACATACACCCTGCTACACTCGACCAAGCGAAACCTGAGAGGTTACAAAGCGTAACTCGCTTGCAGTTTTTCTAGTCTTGAATAAAACAACCTGATCAAATACATCCTGCAAAAGTTATTTCCTTCGATGAGAAAGCAGCATCCCTTTTCTGGGTAACCTCTGTCTGTTTCCAATCATGTGTTTCAGAAGAAAAAATGGAGAGAAGGACAGAGAAATGCAATGTTTCTGAATAACTCAGATTTTACAAAGGCCCTGATAGTGTGTAATGGTTTGCAATAGGAAGGGGGAAGCCATGGACAGGGATTCAGACTCTGCAGTAGTTAATATTTGGCATTCACAAAATGGTTTTTAGCTGCCTGGACACCATAACAGCAGCTCTAAAATCTGATGGAGGAAGAATTAATTTTGTTTGCCTGAGAAAGGAGTGTTTCTGCATGGGGCAAACTGTTAACTGTGTCCTCATCTCTTCTTTCTTCTCCCCTTGAACATCTAAACCCTGATGCAAGGAGGTACTTCAGGACTTCCCTGCGGAAGAAACCATTTAAAGTTAGCCAGGAAATGAAGTA
>NW_010190556.1:0-1939 GCF_000695765.1 Mesitornis unicolor | reverse complement strand
TTCCCTACAATCGCTGTAAGGTCAAATGCTGCAGACTTCTACAGGAGAGCACCATAGCACTGATTCCTGCTTGGGCTTAGCAAGAGTGTGGCTCTTTAGGAAAATAATGAAAAAGAAGAGGCAGTGCTGAGACAGGATAAATAAGGAGATAAATCACTTTGCAATACAATGCGAGCCAAAACCTGAAAATAAACAATTACTTTAAATCATATCAAGCACCTATCACAAACATCACATTTCTACAATTGATCCATGTGTAAATTAGCCAATTAATTCTGAATTGGAACACTAATGAAATAATAATTATCTGTTTACAATAGAATGGTATGAGTGCAGGTCTAGAAACAGAAATAAAGAAAAACTGTAGCAAAATCCACTCAGCTCCATCACCACTGGGCAGGGAGGGGATGGTCAATACCAGTATGTAATGTCCAGATATTGCTGTGGGAGGGAGAGTGGGGGAAATAAATAAAATACATAAATGTTGAGAAACCTATGGACTGCAATTAGGGATGTAGAAAGGCTTTTTTAGAAGATTGCTTTTTGGGTATTTTTTTTTTTTAATAAAGAATTGCAAAGTGGAAATTTCTTTTCACAACTTCAGAGGCTGTGTGGCCTCTGTCCCTGCGTGGCTTCCTACCACGGGTGGTTGTTTACCCTGAGAAACTCCAGAGGGCTTAGGACCTCGTAGCAACCAAAGCAGTGAGAGATGGATGGGGAAGGGTAGAAGCTTCAATACAGAATTATTTTAGTGACTCATATCTAGATCAAAAACTTCCCTGAGATGGAGAATTGCACCGGGGTCTTCTCTAAGAACGTGCAACCTTGGTTTTTAAGTAAAAGCTGCAAACTGATAAAATAAAACTTTAGCCCAAGTCCTCATAGAACGAGGGCAAGAGCTCTGGTTAGGTGACTAACTTATCTGTATCTATAGCCATTTTCTGTATAGAAACTATTTTCTGCCTCTTATTTTTTTCTATACGTTTTACCCCAGAGTTGTGGAGTGTTTCTGCTGAAACATCATTTATTTGGAAAATTTCCCCATGAACTGTACTTTGTCTGATGCCTTTAACTTGTTAAACAGTGCAGAATATTTCTGCAAACTCCTGTAAATAGCCGAGACCCCAACCCCAAGATGTGTTTTGCAGATTTTTCATTTCTGCACCTCTCTGTTTATCTAAACTGCTCCTCACAATGACAAAAACGGTTTAGAAATGGTCACATGAGGGACAGTGCTCTGAAAAAAAGTAATGTACACAGAAGGTATATGAAATAGCATGACTGTCACAGCCAAAAATATTGCATGATTGGGTCTGTGTAAATTTTTCCTGTATTTGTAACCCAAAATGTTTGGGGGGGGAAGCAGAAGTCCTGGGGGTAGCTTGCAACCATTAACATTGAGAAGTTTGATTCAGATAATAGATGGTTTATTCCATATTGCCAGGTGGGTGTATTTAAAAGAGAATAGCAAGAGAAATGAGCTATATTGGATCAAGGCATTTAAATGTTTAAACGCGGATTGTTGCCCCCCTATGCTCATGCACACCCTCCTGAGACTGTAGCTCTGCATATGCTGAGGCAGATTTTTACAGTGAGCGCTCACACGCGCTTAAAATGTATAGAAGCACCCGGAATTGAGAGGTTGGTAGGCTCTCTTCTCCCTTTACCCTTTTCTTTTCCCTTTCCTTTCCCCTTTTTCCTTCCCTTTCATTTCCTTTCCGTCCCTTTTTCCTTCCCTTCCCGTTACTGACCGAGCCCAAGACGGGATCCGCACCTGCCCCCCGCACGTAGCGGCTGTACCCGGGGCGACCCGCGGTATCACCAAGCTACCAGAGGGGGCCAAAGGCGTTCGGCCTGGCCTGGACTGGCCCGGCCCGGCCCGCTGCCGCCTTTCCAGTGTCTCGGGCTGCACAGGGGGAGCCGAGGGACGCTCCGGTAG
>NW_010190555.1:0-52879 GCF_000695765.1 Mesitornis unicolor | reverse complement strand
ATCCAGTCCACACTTCCTCAGTTTAGCTGAAATATCACGGTGTCTGCAGAAAACACCCTCAGTGTTATCCATAAAGTCTTGATCATAGTTTCCAGCACCTTATGTCTTGAAGCCATAACTACTACACCAAGATAACACATCCCCAGAGAAGGTTCTGGGGAAGACTTACAGAGAAAAACCAATCAGTATAGCCTAGCTTTTATTTTTTGCTACATCTTCACAGTACCAGAGGCAGGACAATGACTGGGAAGTGAGAACAACCACCTCTCAGGTTAAAAATATCTCCAGTGTTTATCTGAACACACTCAGAAGTGTTTCTGAAGTTGTATCTGGGTATTAAATTTTGAGTGAGAAATCAGAGAAGAGCTTTGAACATTGGAACGATCACTAGCAATTTCAAAACCTTGTTAGAGGAATCCAGATAAGAAGCTTCTCTTGCCCTGGAGAAGATCTATGACACGGCATTTACACGCCACAGCTCATAGGAATTAATGGCTTTCGGCAGAAAAGGCAGCTCATGTCCAGAGTGTGTCCTGAGCTAAGCAAGTAAGAAACAATCCTTATAAAATGGTGCCATCAATCTAGTTATGTCCTAAAGTTCCCAGATCAAGTGAAATGTAACAGTTAGGAAAATCCTAAGATACGCATTAGGAGCCTTGCTGAAAGCTATTTGAAGTAGAAAACAGTTACTGACTTGCCCTGGAGTTGTAGTTACTGCACTTTAATAAGGACCAGTTATAAGGAGTTAAAAAGCAGGGAGGGAAGTTGGTCCCGGCCTCATTTAGGCACGTAAGGATTTTGTACCTCTTCCCTACTTATCACCTCCACGCCACTTATGGGGATTTGAGACTAGAAATTATAAATCGGGAATCCACTCTCAGTCAGCAGAAAAACAGGAAAGTGCAAGTTCGAGCTTTTGGAAGACGCTAAGAACAAAAGCAGGAGGACAAGCGAGGTCAGGCTGTTCTTCGCAGAAGCATGAGGAAATGAGAGGCAGAGCTGTGAAGACGTTGTACACGCATCTACAACAAACGAAGGCCTGTGTGGCAATCGGGAAGCCAAAACGGCAGGCTCCAGGGACACTCAGCGGCTGAAGAAGCCTTTAACCCCAGGCACCTGTTTTGGTAAAGAAATAAGCTGTTCTGCAGAATAAATGGAAGTTCTCTATCCACGACTGCAAAAATAGCTAATGAGTCACTTCTATCACTTTCCACACTTGACATTAAACTCATTTTAGCAACCCAAGGCAGGCTAATAGCCCGGCCAGCTTGTGAAAAGTGACTTTTCTTCTTACTCCCCAAGAGTCTCTTTCCACACTGTGACAGTAACTCACCAGACCTGAGCCTTTTCAAACACCAGCTTCCAATGCTTCCTCCCTGCAAGGACAGTATCCCCAGATCAGTATTTCTCTACTCTAAATCTAATTGAAAGCTGGAGAAATAAAACACACAAGAGCTCCCAAAACCAAAGCATCTACTTAAATTGGAAAGAATGTGGCAGGAGAATGAGGAGAGCAGAACTGCTAATTGTTTTAAGTAACATGATCAGATAATCTAAGTTTCCAAAGCTGAAGCCCTGAAACATTATGCAAAAGACCTAAATAAAGTAATGTGGAACTGCACTTGCAGTCTGCAGGCAGACCCTGCAATGTGCAAACATCGCCCTGACTTAGATTATCAACAAGGAATGACCACAGACGACACAGTCTCAGCAATGCTGTTTGCTGTTTAGTGTGGCTACGCTGAAACTATGGCATCTTGAACTAGCCCCCTGAGGATTTTCTAAGCCCTCTTGAATCATGGCAAAGCCACAGGACTCAGCAAACATTGAGGGAAATGCAAACTGCAGAGGACTACACAAAGCCTTAGGTGATTTTAGAAAAACCTCTTTTTGATACTAATTTGGAGAGGAGAAAAAGGCAACTAGAGAGACAGGGATCCTTTCCAACTTCATTTCAGGTTTTCATACTGCAAACACTCACCAAGGCCTGGGAAAAGCCAAGGAGAGGATGCTGGGGGTCTGGTGGGAGCACAGCACCATCTCGTGGAGCGAAGGGAAGAAGTGTAAGGAACAAGGAACAAGTATTTCAGCACTTCAGACATCTGCAGCTTGGCTCTTTGACAGCCTGCTCTTCTAGCAGGTTAACAAATCTCTTTATCGAATTTGTGCTTTATAAAAAAAGTTCACTGCAGATCTATAAAGAACAAATGAACAACAAACAACTCCCTATTTTTATCTCTCAAACTCATCACCGTTAACATAAACACTGGGGGCCTCTTCATAAATAGAGACGTGTGGGCAGACAACCATCTGTACTGAACGCTATTTGCCAGCAAGCCTGGCGCAGCTGTGAGCACCCTTTTCTTGCAAGTCTGAATCTCCTATGCTTAAGGTGAACAAAGAAAACAAGTCTCCAAACACTAAACCTGTCAGGACTAAAGACCCGTACTTCCATCTGTTCAGTATTGGAAAAGAAAAAAGCCCTTTTTCATTTAGGAGGATTTGGAGGAAACTCAGAAAGGCAGGTTTTCCACCCTTTCCAGTATTTGCTCCCAAATCTGAAAGTATGCTTATAGAGCATCTGAGAGTGAGGTACTTAAGGTGCTGTAAGGGCTGTCTGGCTCCTAGTTCAAACAGGTTTCGGAAATGTCCAGAGCACCAGGTGACTCAAGGGGGTTGCAAGAGTGGCTCAGCCTTGGATTGCCTTGAGGTCCTACATCTGCAGAGACGACCCATGGAGAGCTGCATAGGTAGCTCACCCTTGAGTTGCCCGATAAGCCCAAGACTAAACAGGGCAGTGCCGCATCATTCAAAGAACTGAAAACCTGAAATGAGCCTTGAAAACCTCCAACAATTGAAAAATCCTAAATCCCAATCAAACCACTATTCAGTTGCCTAAAAGTAAGGCAAAGATAAGCTGGAGGATGTCTGGCTGGCTCCAAGGGACCAAGCAATACAAAGACATGCAAAAGAAAGAATGGATCTCACCCATGAATAAATAAAGATAAAGGGAAGTACTGCTGAAGACAGACACCCCAGGTGGTCTAATCCAATCAGACATTCCCCTGCCTACTGTCACCTACATCAGGGAATAAAAACCCTAAGATTCATGCTAGAAATTGGGAGTTACTTCTCCAGCCACGAAATTATGAGACCCTTGCCCCTTGGTCAGGATGCCGACCAAGGTAACTTACGTGGGAGCCCTTACCTGGAGACTTAAGTGAATAATTGGCAGGCTTTAAGTTTGTAGTTGCAGGTGATTGACTGACACACGTGTGGTATTCCGAGCTGTTTGTGAGTTGCGACAGTGTGTTCCATGAACTGCCTGTAAACTGTAATAGTGAATTTTGTGAGTAGCCTAGGAGTTGTCATGAATTGCTTATGGGCAGTAACAGTGAGTTTTGTGAGTGGTCTGCGGCCTGTCATGAATTGCCTGTGGGCTGCAATAGTGCATTTTGTGAATCTTTTGTGGTAGTAATAGTGTAGTCTTGCTTTTAAAACTGCAATCGGGCATTCTCCATTGTATCCACAGAGCCTGCACATGTTGTTCAAATCAATTGTTAGTTTGAACCCTGCAGTCAAGTCTCTGTTCGTCGCAGTTACCCAGCCAGTTCACATCTTACTGGTCATAAGGAAGAACATTCTGGCACCAAAGAACAAAAACCTGGTTAGCTTCTCCTTCATTGAACTCAGTTAGAAATTCACCTCTGCAACAGAAATCACTGAAGTGCCCTGGCTTCTAAAGGAGGTTGGCAAACGCAGGGGTCTCTACAAGGAAGGATGGAGTCGATCTTGCTTTCTGTTCCATCCCGAGTATTGTGCTGTATCTAGCTACCCTTTAGCAAATACTTCTGAGTTCTTTATTTCATCCTGGTCTCCAGGATGAAATTTGCTTAAAAAAGCAAGCATTAAATTATACTGTCTATGCATTTTGAATAACTCCCATAATGAGTTTAGTCCAGGTCTCACAAGTGTGATATTTCGCCTAAGTATGTTCTCTGGTGTGCCTAAATTAAGTTAAATGACCTGCTCTAATCAATCTTCCATGCACATGAGCCATCAGTAGCAATGCCACAGCCAAGTAAGGATTTCTGTGAGGATGCTTTCCTTGAGACAAAGCATGAATTCATATCCAAGGTGTCCGTCAGAAGTATCTCTGTTTGAGCAGGATGGAGGATTTAAGCCTCCAGCCTTTTCCAGTTGGGACAAAAGCAGAGTGAACTCACCACCGGTAATAAGTACAAACTATAGAGAATAAAAACACGAGACTAAAAATACAGAAAATAGGCTAATAACTTTTTTTTTTAAAAACTCCCATGCACTTAACACCTATGATTTGTGTTTAAACACCAGGAAGCATAGACAATTCTGCCTCACCTTGGTTCTCAGCATTCAAGTAACTAACAAGAGGAATTCTCAGGATCTTCTTCATGTGGAGAAATCCAGGCTAACCCTAAACTGAAGCATATATGATTAACATGGTGTCCTACCTGGTCTAACACCATGCAATTGTGTGCAACTCATCAATGCTTCAAATGGGTATTTCAGGTACCTATGGATGGCAATTCACCTACCACACATGTACACTGCACAGCTGACAGTGCTGTTAGAGACCAACAACGTGACCCATTGGGTAACTGTGCATGTTTTCTGGAGTCAAACATTATGCCCATTGACCTCGAGATCAATATCTGTATTTCACACACACACACACACACACACACACACACACACACACACTCCTTTGACAAGATCTTCTCTTGCCCCGTATGACGTAGCTGGAGTGGCTACAAGCATTTGCCTGCTGTCAGAATCACAGTTATTGTGTCTGAGAACTTCTGCTCGTTCACACAGAGCAAGGGCTTCAAAGCCCGGTCTGCTCAGTTCATTCTGCGCTGCTAACACAACCAGTCCAGTGTTTCAACAGCAAAGCAGAAAAATGAGTCTTTTCTAATGTCATCAGTAGCGCTGCCTTCTGTAACGCGCGGTTGGCTTGGATCCATAATTTAAACCCTGGTGCACTTCTCATGACAGTCTGCATTTTCAAGCGAAAGACACCTAACTGCTGAAGTCTCCAGCAGTAAAAAGAAATACCAATATTAGCCCTCTTCAGCATTCAATTATGAGAATATCTGTGACAGATGAACTATTAAAGACATGGATGTTTCTAAGGGACCTACAAACGGTATGATGGATGGCTTGTGATATTGCTATCTGTCTTCATCATTTGCCCGAGATCAGCAGGGCAGAAATGTAACAGATAGAAGGTCATTTAGTGCAATCTGAAAAAGAAAAAAAAGGAAAAAGAAAAAGAAATATGACAGACAGGTATGGGAAGCCAGCGAATCTGACACCAGCTTTGCTGTGGCCAAGCAGTGCAATTAGATTTCAAACTAGAGACAAGAGGAAGAACAGAGTTCCAACCACGCTTCCTTCAAAATCAACATGCCAGAGCTTCTCTGGAAGAAAAAACTGCCTATATTTGGCAGGTGTATTATTAAAGCCAGAGTCTACTCAAGACACTCTGATCTAAAGGTCAGTTATATTATCTGGGACAGTTACTCAATGGACACGAGCACCACTACTCCCAGGTTGAGCCTGTGGGATGTGAAGGAGAAAGCTTGAGGGTGCTGGATAGAGAACAACAAGAGCAGAGACTGAGTGCGGTGTTTATCTTGTGCCCATAAGCACTCGTGGTCTAGCACTGAATCAACCGAGTGACACCTGGGGTGAGGGGGAAGCCAACACCAACTATTGGATGGGTTGATGGGCCTGGACCCCTCTCCTCCCCAAGCAGGGACACCTTCATGGCAAAAATTGTGATAATTAACTATGGTGCGCAGGGGGATTGGACTGGATGAGCTTTTGAGGTCCCTTCCAATCCCTAACGTTCTGTGATTCTGTGATAGAGACAAGAGGAAGAACAGAGTTCCAACCACGCTTCCTTCAAAATCAACATGCCAGAGCTTCTCTGGAAGAAAAAACTGCCTATATTTGGCAGGTGTATTATTAAAGCCAGAGTCTACTCAAGACACACTGATCTAAAGGTCAGTTATATTATCTGGGACAGTTACTCAATGGACACGAGCACCACTACTCCCAGGTTGAGCCTGTGGGATGTGAAGGAGAAAGCTTGAGGGTGCTGAATAGAGAACAACAAGAGCAGAGACCGAGTGCGGTGTTTATCTTGTGCCCATAAGCACTCGTGGTCTAGCACTGAATCAACCGAGTGACACCTGGGGTGAGGGGGAAGCCAACACCAACTATTGGATGGGTTGATGGGCCTGGACCCCTCTCCTCCCCAAGCAGGGAACCTTCTTGGCAAAAATTGTGATAATTAACTATGGTGCTAAGTATCAATCTATGTTTGCTTATTGTATTGCTTGCTCATTGTAGTATATGTATGATTAATGGCATTTAACGTTTTAGATATATAAATTCAAATTTTGGGCTGACATTTAATGTTTGTGTAAGACAGTGCGCTTATCACCAGCAATTCCGAATGTATTATATCTGTTGCCTTAATAAATCACCTATGTTTTTCAACTTTGCAAAACTGTTTCAGTGAAAGCCCCTGAGAGGGCTCTGACAGGCAAACACTGACTCTGATAATTGACTGTTCACACAATCCCTATTAGGCATAAACCACCGACCAAGTCTGAGACTAAGACTGGATCCAGCCACACCTAGGCTTTTCTCTGAGGAGGTTAGAAAGCAAGGGGGCCCTTTCTGAACCTAGTGACTCAACGGGAGAGCTTCCCCCATATTCCCACACCATGTATCAAACTCATACTCTTAGCAGAGGCTAGAGGCATTTGAACAAAAGAATACTACAAAGATCAGACAACTCTGCTTTTTTTTTGGAAAGAGCCATTTTCTTCTCTCTTTCCCCATCCCACTCCAAACCACACTCTGGAGCATCGTGCTGGCAACAGGACATCTTGAAAGGCCAGGGAGGCCCCCACAAGCCCATGCTGCTCACCTCCAACACAGAGATCTGGGAAGAGCCCCAGGGAGTCACAGCACTGTGACTGACTAAATCACAAACCTCTAGACAGAAGATGATGAACTAACTTAGGTCAACACCCTGAAACTAAGATTAGTCATCTTCTTTCTCAAGTTTTTAAGCTCTCTGCTAATTTTCAAGATAAATTCACCATTTTGATGCAGCCAGTTAATCCTGAACTTGAGGATGAAGTCGACCACATCTCACTTTTTTATTCCTTCTTTTTTTCCTCTTCAGAACTATTTTAACATTTTCACTGAAACATGCAAAGTTTTGCTTGCCCTAAATTTGCAGTTTTCACTGATTAAACTACCACCCATGAAAAATTTTCACTAGTTATATATGTACCCAAGAGTTTAACATGGACTCACAGTCAGATTTGGCAGCTTTTTCTTCTGTGGACCCCCATTAGATAACTGGGGTTTCACCTAATACTCACCCCTCAAATAGAGTTAATGTTATTTGATTATTCTTGTATTTTTTTTACTGAAAAGCCTATTTCCTTCCACAATCAGAGAAATCCCTTCATGGCCTCAAATCTGCAAGGACAGCAAAAGGCAACTGAAGTCCTAGGCCCCACTCCCAGTGTTTGTGCAGGCCTCGCGTGTCAGTGAGCAGTGAAACACCTCCACAAAGATGAGAAAATCCACCAAAAAATGCTCCCTCTTGCAAAACGTTTTTCACAGATACTCAAGCAACTAGTTTCAATCTGCCCTTCAGGGATCATTATTAAGATAACTGTAATTAAGGTTTTGCATCTAATCCCTGATGTTCCACAGCTGAGATTATTATACTAGCTCCTGGGTAACAAGATTGCAACATAATAAAGATATGTCCCTATATACAGCTAAACTCCACTGGAGATCAATAGGTAGCCTTCTTCCATTGATAGGCAATAATTAGTACATTAAGCAGCCTGGATAGTGAACAAGAATCTCCTTCAGGACCTCTGACTCCTCCTGCCTTTGCTTTTCTGTTCATAATTTCCATTGCAATAACATGATAAGCATACAAGATGTCTCTTTCTCTCCCTGCTCACCCCAGCCTCCTCCATTATGGAGCCCCAGACTTCAAAAGCTCAAAAGCCAGCAAGAAGAAAAAATTCTGTCAGTGCTTGCATCCCTCTGCATGTTGGCATTCTCTCAGCTACCTGTACCCTGTAAATGATTTATGACTTACATTTGTCCACAATAATGGCTGTGATCTTAAAGGTAGCTTTCAGTCTAAGGTATAATTATCTATATCTATCTTAAATACAAAACAATTAGGCATATTTGATGTGCGCTCAGAGAATCCCATACCAGACTTTGATCTCAGCAATACCAGCATAAATCTCAAGTTACCTCATTGAAATCAAAGGAACAATTTTATATTTATCAGTGTTATTACAAATGAAGTCTAGATCATAAAACACAAAGACCAACCTCAATCTTCATCTACCTGTTCTCACCCATTAATGCAGGCTTCTCTTTGGACTGTTTTCCATGTAGGTAGCCTGGGAAACAAACAATAATCATCTTGAGGACCCTACAGGTATAAGGTGCCAATACAGCGTGTGCTACAACAGACAACTCCATGCTGCCTGGGAAAGCATTAAATGAAGCTCATCCCATTATACCATTCCCACTCCACTTACCACTCAGAGCAATGGCTTAAACACACAGATACATAACTCAATTGGGTACTGCAAAATGGGAAAGCACACAAAACCTAGTTAGGGCAAAAAATGGACCAGGCATTATTGCAAGAGCTTCCATCCAGAACACTAGGCCCAACATGGGAATCCAATTTTCATAATCCATAGTGCCAGTTATGGCAGATTCATACGGAGATGGAGGCAATAATCAAAGCCACCCGTGCTGTCACAGGAATCAGTGACTGGGGTGTCCTGTTGCAGATCAACAGCAACAGAGGCAAGGAGTTTAACAGACTTTTGCAAGGGATTTTCCTCTTCTCTGCAGAAGTACAGGTACCACCTGCACATCATGTGGCTCCCAAAAAACCCCGTGCTGATGAAACCATAGCCGGTGTATAACCATATACCTAGAGTATTTGGGCAACACAACTGAGGACAGAAGTTTGGTGTTTTCCTCTGATTTTACATGTACTGCTTCTTAAAGCAAATACGAACATGTGCAGGATATTACAAAGAAAAAGCTACATTAAAAAAGAATCAAATCCTTGTTACACTTGGCAATTTAGAGCACTTTATTAACTTATTAATTTATTAACTTACATTTAGTGGAAAGATGTACTTAGCGATCGTCATCGGCAAACAGAGCTTGGGGTGACAGAACAAACAGAGGCTCCTATTTTGCTGTTACTGCTGTCAACTTACATCAATGTCTCCTCGGATATTACACCCTGGGTGTGCCACCACTGAAGGAAGAGGCCAGCTCTTCTCACTGGGCAAAACACCCAGGACACAGCATCACTCACTCTGCTGCTGCTAACATGAAAAGTGATAATTATTGCCATGACTACCAAAAAGTACCACATTAAAAAACATACTGTCAAAGAGAGCAGAGATCACAAGGAACAAGATTATGGCAAGAGCCTTCTGTGACATGTTTATGAAAATGGCATAGCTGCTGAGCAGCATCAGGAAGAGAATTAAGTAACTGCTTGAACTGCTCAAAGGTTGATAACAGAAGCTGTAATCGCTGCCACCTGTAAAAAGTCTCTTTCCTTCTGTCCTATTGAAGTCTGCAGCACGGCTGGACCATAGCTTATGTGCTGACAGCAGCCAGGTGTGCACAGATATCAGTGACTGATTGCAGCTCTCATCCTAAATGCTCCTTCTGCCAAGCTGTTGAAGCAGTCGTAATTAAATTACTCACTAGAGACCTAGCTGCAATTGGGGGATCACAAAAGGATAAAGCTGGCTAGCTTTCACAGTTGGGGAGAAAAAAACCAAACACACACTTTTCTGTCAGGGCACCTTGGGAAGTTGAAAGATGCAGAAAAAACAATTCCAAAAAGCACCTGCCACTCAAATTCCCTCTTTCTCATCCAAAACAGGGACATCCAAATTCCTCCCCCTGATGCTGACAACACTACCCATTCTGGATGATGCTCAAAGGGAACACGGGACAAGCAACCTCTTGATCTGCAGCCTGATCTGGTGTTTTACAGCTGGTGCTCGATAGAGGGAAAATGCCTTTCAGTGCACAGAAAAACAACAAGCATTCTTAAACCCCTCAAGTGCTAAAGCAATTATGTAGTGGGTTATTACTAGGCACCAGAAAAATGCATGGTGCTTTAACAAGTAGCCCTAGATCCTTGCCCTAAAGATATTGCAGTTCTTGGAGTTGCAGTGCAAATGAAAGTAAACAGTGGTAAGAAGGGTAAAAGCAGGGTTCACAACCCAAATCACAACGGTACAATTTACATCATGTATTAAAGTACAGAGTTGGATTTCCCTCCCCTTTTATCCCGGTTCTCAGAGGATAAGGTCAGAGACAGAAGACACCAAAGGCTTAAGGTAGGAACTGAAAATGAGCTATCAGCCAGAAAATGCTACTTATAGTAGAGGGTATGTAAAAGAGCACTGAGTAAGCAAGGGCAAAGCATGAGGAGGAAAGCAAGAAGTAGGCAAGGTGCCTGACCCGCTGTAATGAAGAATGATTCACTCAAGATAAATGTGTAGGGCAGATGTCTCTGTAGTATCAAAGGCAAATCCCTAAGCGTGCTGATATTTAAACAGCTGACTGGTTTAGCCATGCATAGCTAATGAAGGCTATGCAGATTTATTTTCTACACACTAGCAACCTCTTGCTCTCTGACTCAGTAAGTGATAAGCTGGGCACATTAGAAATGAATGGGTGATAATTGAACAATGAAGAGGGTTTCTGTAAGTAAATCAAGCTGAGCATGCTGGCATTGACATTAAGGGAGGTCATGAAATTGGTCCATATGGTGAAAAACACAAAATACTGAGAGAGAGGGAATAGGGTCCATCTCCCAACTGGGGCTCTGAATCCTGCCATGGAAAGAGCTGTAACTGCTCAGTGCCACAGACAACACAAGCATGGAGTACAAATGACTCATGAGTGCATCAGAATAAAGCCATAACCATAAAGTAATGGTTACTTCTTTAGCCACTTGCCCTGCTAGCAGTCTTTTCTAATGACTATTCTATCATGCTATTTAAGCAAGGGTGAGAGAAGCTCATTCTGTCACTAGCTTGTTACAACCTAGTTTACAGACTATGCTCCAGAAGCATCAATCCACTTAGGTAGTCATTCACTCAGGTAAAGGGGGGACAAGGGAAGAGCATTAGTGGAAGAGGGATGGGTTTGACATCCCAGGTACCTCACCTAGGACACACACGCGGCAGCGGGGCCAGTTTCAGTCTTCCTCATACAATCCAAAATGATCTGTGTTTTACTCTAAACTATTGGTCTTAAGACTCCTTCTGCTAATTTTGATATCTTTCCTTTTAAGTCAAGGAAAAAAAAATTAGCTAATAAGTCTCACTCACTACGATTACAGAACTGAAGTTATCAGAAGCTCTTCCTGTGACAGTGCTAAATTACTGAACAAGAGAGCAAAGTCACCACGACTCCCTTTCCCTCTAATCCTTCCCTCCTCCAAAGGTGATTCACAAAAAGACAGTAGAAGAATATAGGTTATACACTGCATGGAAAGAGATCTCGAAAAAATATATAACTTATTATGTGAAAAGAACAACAGCCCTGTATATTACCTCTCCTCCAGACAAAAAAAAAAACCCAAACAGTCTCATTGGAAGGTTAGAGATTGCTCTGCTTATCAACAGGCTCTGAAAAGCACAAAGACTGGAAGCACATGAAGATACACATGCAAGAGAACAGACAAACATGGGCTGCTTTTTCTTTTTACCAATCAAGCAGAAAGTTGTTTTTAAGCCAGGTGGATATTACAACCCAGAGTTTATAAATAAATGAATAAATAACCCCACTAAAAAGCCAATCAATAGTCAGCAGATGGACTTAAATGTTTCAACAACAAAAAAATCTGTTTGAAAAGGTGCTTTATACTCTGCTCGCTCTAGTCATTGCTGCAGGTTATTGATCCTTTACAGGCAAACAGCCTCCTTTAATACATACTTGTGTTAGCCTGGCAATTTCTCCTGAAAAGCTTGACCCTCAGTGTCACCCACCTGCATGAGGCCCTGAGTAACAAGCAATATTTTCTGTCATCTGGTTTGACGTACATATACCATTCCCATTAACTAGATTGCTGAAACCTAATTTTTATGCATCCATGCAGAAAAAAAATAAATGTCAATGTTTGACCAGATAGATAAGAAAATTAATAAGTTAAAGAGACTGCAAAGCTGCTCATAGAACAACAGTTTGAAGATGGTAACTTGGAGTCTTTAACTACCATGTTTTCATCTCATATCTTGGTGAAGAACAGTGGCAGGATGGGGTTCCTCCCAGACACAAGATGCTTCATTAGCATTGTGGGTTAACTTCTAATTCAGACACCTTATCTGCTAAGAGTTACACATTTGAACGGTCTAAGCAACAATTTGGCACACCAAGGTTGTTTAATATCCCTCAGTATCAACTGCAGTATATTAATGCTGATTTCCTATATCTTAGAGTAACGAACAAATTCTACAATAGGTTGAAAGCCCAGATTTATTCTATGTGATGTTGAGCTGATTAACACGTGTAAAGATTGAAGAACCACTTAAAAAAACTAAGAACAGATCTTAAATAGCAAGGAGAATGGAAACAGCATATCCCAAGTAGTACCACTGCTTCTATCTCCACCTTTCTTTATAAGTGTTAGTACTGGCTAGTATGCAGGGCAGACTTTTAAATTCACTTTCATACAACAGATGTTCTCAAATTTGAGGGCAGGGGTTGTCTGTGGTGGATTTTTGTTTGTTTGTTTGTTTCTGATGCCACTAAAAATGAATCATGTTAAAAATGAATTTATGCCCCCATCACTTTCATTAATTTCCTATTCTGAAGAATCTTGATTCCTTCAGTATAAAGAACATCTAAAACAGAGCCACACAACAGCAGCTAAAAATTAAGATTGTATCATCATTTCCTTCCACAGGGAATTTTAATCCTTGTTAAACACTAGAGAATGTACACACATGCCTACAGACAGACAACACACATCTCTGCCACCTATGCTTCTCCTCCACCTTTCAGAAACAGCCGTTCCAAGCCACTTGCAACTGAACTGGGAAACTTCACAGCCATGTCCTGGGACAGAAAGAAAAAAGCAAATCCATAGAGTCACACCAAGCTTTCTTGAGCACTGATAAAGACTGAATGGCTTTGCAAAGTTTACACTAGCAGATGAAACTCACACTTATCAATAGTTAATTGAGGATGATCTAAAGAGATGATCAAGAATAATTCAGGAGAACACCAAACGTGCCATTTATCTGTCTCAGAGGCACTGAAATATTTTGCATCAGACACATGGAGACACAGATTTTATAGTGCGGATGCCTGTGTTGATTAACAGAAACTGAAAGACAAACTATACTCATTTAGTCCTCCTTTTGCTACCATTTCCACTGTGTACATCTAGACGTGTTCTGTCAACTTCAATATTCCATATTTACATCAGTGGATGACCACAATTTGCTAATAAAAGAGAAATAGCCATCTACCAAATTAATAGAATTAGACTCCTGTGGCAAAAAAAAGTTCTACCAAAGAGCTTGATACATTTCTAAATAATAGCAAGGCTTCAGGTTACACAGAAGACATTACTTGCGCAAAAATCCAGCCTAAAGAACATTTAATTCAATTAACATCTAAGTGCCTGAATTTCCATTAGACTCAGGTATAATAGCAACCATATCTAACAGATAGGAACAGGAAGGAAGCCTTCTTCCTCTCCACAACCCGCAACACTTCATAGCTTCTTCAGTCCATCAGAAGCAGAAATATACCTTTCATGTCCTGATACAAGGCAAATAATTAAAAAAAACAGCAAACCAAACCACAAAAAGATGTTATACGCACTTTTTGAAGTTCCTGGCTGAAGTCTTGTTGTGTTCCAGGAGGAGTCCACACGACTTACCTTTCCAGACCATTTTGAAACCTGCATCCCCCTGTCAGCATTCCCAAAACACCAGCCAGGCCTGACATGGGGAGCCTGGCTACTACATCGCCCACATCACCCCCATTCAGATCAAAACGCAGCTCTGCTCTGCATGGTTTCCAGCTGCCAGCTCTAAAAAGCAGCAAGGAATACCCAATTACAGACACAGGAACCTGGCTTGCTGACAGTTCAGAGCCTGCTCCAAGTTATTAGCAATGGCAATAACAAGGACACCACGACATTCTGCAGCTGCGAAGCCCAGCACATTAGAAACAAGAGCAGCAGTATCAATAATCTCTTCAGAGATTTCCAGGACGTGTACTTAAATGCACCCCAACAGGTTTCAAAGTAGCATTGCTTTTACGCAACAGGTTTGTAATATGTTATCCTTAGCAAGCTTAAACTCAATGACTGAGCAAGCAGTGCAAGACTGGGAGCTTGGGTGTCCAATCGACAAAAACCAAACCAAAAATGCAGAAAGTCAGAGCCAAATCTTGTTCCTCCAATATGGAATATTTCTTCAGGACCTGAAGAAGTCATTCTAGCTTCCAAAACAACCCAAAACCAAATGTGGCATTACAAACTACAAACCTGCGTCTGTAGTACCCTTCTTATACAGCCTCTGTCAAAATACAAATGCTGACAGGCCTTTACAGTACCTGTGTGGGAGAACTCTGCTGCGAGAAAGGGGAGACCAATGCAGATAATGCCACATTTTATGAATTACTCAGAAAAACGGGCTTCTGTGCCTTCAGCAGAAACAGACTCACCACATGTTAAATGGCTTTTCATAGGTGCTACCAATTCAGCCATGTCTCAGACTTCTTGGGGAAGGGTTGCAGATACAACAGTGCTGTGGCACTAATCTGCATGGATCTTGCCGGTAGCACTCAAAGTCTACTGCAAATACTCTTAATGAAAAGCAGCAGCTTGTAAGATGCAGGTGGCCAGGGGAGACTGTAAGAGTCCTTTCTGGTCTTAAAATTTGCACACACAACAAACCACACTATTGAGACCTAGTGTTGTGCTTATTACAGCACTGACAACGTGCTCCTTTGTGCCCTGCCTCAAAACAGGGAGGGAGAATGGGGCTGTCACCTTAAATAACCAAAGTGGGGAAGGAGTAAAGTTGAACCAATCTACTCCCTCCAGGCAGGAGCAAATGCCATATCAGGATGAGCAGAGGGAATGTCTGATAGCTGATTCTCTGCCCCCTAAAGGAAGACATCAGGGTTTTGTTCACTTATTTTATCAGAGATCTTTATAGTAATTGGCCAAGAAAAGAACATCCAATGTTCTGAGATGAAGCAAATCAATATGTCAAAAAGCACATGTCAAACACAGCACTATTGCTGTGTGTTTAATTGACCACCTGGTTTTAACTGAACATGCTAGCAAACAGTGCCCTATTTTTCATCTTAGCATACAGTCAGTAATTCAGTGAAGACAAATCTAGAACACTGCTCAGCAGTCTTACATGATTCCATGTCTTTGTGACCACGGTTTGTATGAAAACGTCAAAGAGTAATTCGGTACACAAAACCTAGCCATTTTGTTTGTAATGTTTACATAGGTGCAATACACACAAACTCATTCCTGGTTTCTGTAAACCAGGAGTTTCATTAGCATCAGTTACCATCGCTAGTCTAGCTGAATTAGCTTTCAAAAACAAGAATATATATAACCCCAACGCGTACCAAATTGCATATTTTCATTTTAACAAGGAAAAAAAAATTACCCACTGTATGCTTCAAAGAAACTTTCCAGGGAACAAAGTTTGGCTCTGACACTACAAAGGTTGTATTTCAACTATTCATGTGTTTTCTGTGCTTGGATCCACCAAAACTCACAGCTCACTAATCCAATGGAAAAGCCTACTTACGGTCATTACACTGGCTCCCAGAATACGAAGTCATGGAGCAATCACAGGTGAAGCCTTCCCACTGCTGATTGCAGATGCCCTGATTCGCACAAGAATCTTCCTGGCAGGTAGTGCTCGGTCCTGGAGAAGGGACGACAAGAAAAGGGGAAAACAAAACTGAGAGAATAATTTTAGTCAGGCCCACGAAAGCTTTAATTCATCGTTACCATTACTATCAGCATCCTCATGCAGAAGAGAAAAAGCACTAACCCAACACTTTCCCATTCGTGGACATGCAACAAACTCGGGTAGAAAGAGCACAAAGACAACTGTACACTCCACGACAAAACAGCAAACTGGAGCACAGAGCAAAGGAGGAGGAGCGAACAGCAACATACTCCCTCTTAGGCAGGCCCAACTCGTACGTTCAGTGCTTGCTCAAATAAATTCACTGTAAAATATGGTGTGATGCAAGGATAACAAGCACTGCCA
Organism: Mesitornis unicolor; assembly: GCF_000695765.1. NCBI lineage: Eukaryota > Metazoa > Chordata > Aves > Mesitornithiformes > Mesitornithidae > Mesitornis > Mesitornis unicolor. The sequence goes on along the minus strand of NW_010190555.1, from coordinate 36,455 downwards.
GGCTGTCCCACTTCCCTGGAAGATTGATCCCCTTGTAGAAACGCAGGCTAAGAAATGGGCCCATGAACAGCACTTCTTCCCACTCAAAGTACCCTGATACGTGGATTCAAATTGAAGTTTGCAAGTCTCAGTTGGCTACAACTTTGCTTTACAGGTTAAGAAAAAAATAAAACAAACTAAAACAAAACCCCAGACAAAAACTCACAGAATCACAGAACGTTAGGGATTGGAAGGGACCTCAAAAGCTCATCCAGTCCAATCCCCCTGCCGGAGCAGGAACACCCAGATGAGGTTACACAGGAAGGCGTCCAGGCGGGTTTTGAATGTCTGCAGAGAAGGAGACTCCACAACCTCTCTGGGCAGCCTGGTCCAGTGCTCTGTCACCCTCACTGAGAAGAAGTTTCTTCTCCAATTGAAGTGGAACCTCCTGTGTTCCAGCTTGTGCCCATTACCCCTTGTCCTATCATTGTTTGTCACCGAGAAGAGCCTGGCTCCATCCTCGTGACACTCACCCTTTAAATATTTATAAACATGAATGAGGTCTCCCCTCAGTCTCCTCTTCTGCAAACTAAAGAGACCCAGCTCCCTCAGCCGCTCCTCAGAAGGGAGATGCTCCACTCCCTTGATCATCTTTGTAGCCCTACGCTGGACTCTCTCCAGCAGTTCCTGTCCTTCTTGAACTGAGGGGCCCAGAACTGGACACAATATTCCAGATGCGGTCTCACCAGGGCAGAGTAGAGGGGGAGGAGAACCTCTCTTGACCTACTAACCACCCCCCTCCTGATACACCCCAGGATGGCATTGGCCTTCTTGGCCACAAGGGCACAGTGCTGGCTCATGGGCATCCTGCTGGCCACCAGGACCCCCAGGTCCCTTTCCCCTACACTGCTCTCCAAAAGGTCTTTCCCCAAAAACTCTGATGAGTCCCATTACATAGATCAGTCCCATTACATGTAGTTCCTCTAGAAATACATCAGTAACATCCGCAGAAGGCAATGGCATCAGTCCACAACACTTCTCTATCCTGCAGTGGTTTCCACAGTCTTTGGGGGAAGCAGAGAAGGAAGTAGCCGCTTCCAACAGAGCAGCCTTTCACTCTTCTGTGATGTGGAGCTGACATTGCTATCCTCCTCAGATAAACCTTGCAAAGACATGACCCAAGCAACAGGCAAAAAAGCAATTTTCAGATTGGAGGGACTCTGAATGACAGCTACTATGTCATCTACAGGGAGGTAGCTGGATTCTCAATCACTTGAGAGCAGAAAAGCTGCAAGCCATAGATTATGAGAACATGAGTTTAGAAGTTTCTTCCTGGGAAAGTATTTTATCTTCAGCATTCTAGACACAGGTATGCTGCTGCTCCTATTTGTCCAGCACTTCAAACTAAATGTACTACTATAGTTGACATATGCACTATTCTATATCCTGCACTTGTTGGAAAAGAAGAAGAAACAAAAGACAGAGTAGATCACCCGGCTAGGCTGCCTCAGATCAGTTTGTTAACCACTGTCAGTCTAACCCAAAGGACAACACCATAAAGATAAACTGCTCCACCCATCCCAGTGTCTTCGGTCAATCTTTGTTAGCAACAGCAGTTCCATGGCACCCATCCTACTCTTCATCACATCAGCACCTCTATCTGTACTTTATAGATGAGGTAGGAGACACTGAAGTGGAGACAGCATTCTCAAATATGTTAATGGAAAATGAAACCCCTCAACCTCCATCTGAAATCACCCACACTGATTTAACTGAATCCCATGGTTATATAGCATCTTTGATATTCAGTTTATGCATCTAGGCACTTTCTCATTCTCGGCTGCTCTCAGTCCCTTCATCTGCCAGCCTGCACTGATACCAGAGGTTATTCTGACCCAGGTGCAGAACCTTGCACTTGGCCTCATTGAACCTCATGAGGTTCACATAGGCCCACTTCTCTAGTCATGCTATAATTCTCCTAACTATTCAAAAACCAAGACAGAAATGGACTCATAGCTTTGCTGCTGAGCTCCTGCTCTTCCCATCAGATCATCTTTCCTCACTACAAGAACAGAATGGGTGAATTTCAGCAGCTTTTTAGCTATCTGTGCTTCTTTACATCTGCTGTGCAATGAGAAGGAACATGTGACAATCGGTAGGCAGAGAGTTTTACATTAACAAAACATTAACAAAAACCTGAATTTCTTCTATGATCTGTTATGTAGAACAAAACAACCCACCAAAAACAAAACCCCAAGACCTCTAGGTATAAGCATAAGTGTAAATAACAAAAGCAGACAACAAAATCCCTGAAAGAAAATTCACCTACTGAGATGAGGCAGCAGCCACAGCAAGGAAACAGCATGGTAACATCCTGAAAGAAAGTTCAGCAGCTTTTTTCAGCACTTTTCTCCTCTCCACCTTTTCTTCCCACCCACCCGACTCTCATCTGCAGCTGTATGAATCCCAGTGGTCTCACTGGCAGTGTGAAGTTAAGAGATCACAGTGTGTGCTGGTAGGTACATGTATGTACATGCTTCCCTCCTGCCTTTACACTTACAAAAGATGGATATAACTGTATAGATACACATGCATCTGGCTGGTGTCTGACACTTGCTTCAGATTTATTCTGTCAGCAAAAGACGGGATAATGTTTAATCTGAATTAGAATATTAGTGTTCATTTTGCCTAAACTGAGTTATCTGAGTTTAAGGAATAAGGAATTGATATCTCTCCTGTATCTTACTAGCCATTACCTAACCACTAACCCTAAATATGAATGTCAGTACTCCTAGAAATTCTAAAAAGTTATATATACATATATATATGTATGTATAAAATAAAAACAGAAAGCAATTGTAACTCTATGCAAACTTGCTACAGCATCAACTGTAAATGCCACTTCATAGAAGCAAAGCAGAACAGCATTTTCAGTGTTTCTCCTCTCTTCCTACGCTCTTCTGAGAACACTTACGTTAATCGGTAACTGGACTTGACAACAGACATCATCTAATGGGGATATCCTTTGTCAAGGTGCCACAAGAGAAAGGACCAGAACTCTACTCAAGGAGTAAGACTGCATGACGCCAAGTACCTGTGGCTTGAGGTGTTTGCAGTGAGAGTCCAGAGGACTCGAATTCATTAAACCAGGATTGTGGTTTCTGAGTTGTATTTTACAGACACCAGCTGTGAAGATGCAAAAAGTACTTTCAAAGCAGCCAGAAGGAAAAAATTAAAAAAAAAATAGAAAAAGAAAAACTCCCAAACAGAATGATGAGGAATTTTGAAAGCCTGACACCACCACAAGGAAGCTTGAAGCCTGATCTGCTTTCTTTAGAGGCTGTTGTGACGGCACAGCACAGATCCTGGGTATTACGCTCCACCTCAGTACTATGGGCCATTTGCATGGTAAAAGGATCTTTGTCTCTGAGAGTTCATCTACTCCTGCTGCTCACAGTCCTTGCCTGGTGTCGTAATCCCCCATCTGTGGCAACAGAATTTTGTTCAGAGAAACTAACAGGGATGTCACAGGGGATTAGGATTTTGGATTAGGGAGCAAAGCAACAGAAGCACAGAAAGGCTTACAAAACATGAATATTGTGTTATCACGTACATGCCCTTTAGTGCTAATGAACAAGGAAAGAGAAGATGACAAACAATTTATATATACAGCAGCAGAATTGGTTCTAAAATACCAATGCCATCAGGGTTCAGGCCTATTTTTAATCCTGTTCCTTCGGCAACATTTACAGTCATCTAAGTATTTAAAAGTATTTAAAAGCAAAGTTTCAGAACTGATCTTCACATAATAATCTGAGACACATCTAATAAATCACAGTTTACTTTTAACTAATAAAATAGGCATGCTGACTTTAATTTTCTCCTTAAATTTCCAGCCCCCTGACAACACTGGCTATTTCCGTTGAGTGCATTTTGGTTCAAAGGCCTTGTTTTTGCTGTCTGTCTGTATGTGGGCTTGACGTATTGTCTTGTTCATGCCAAATGCACAGTGGAAAGTGGAACTGGTTATAGAATAAAAGTGGAGAAGTCCTCAGCTCAAAGGAGCATCCCTGCTAGCAGAAGTGGGACTTGCTCTGTCTTCTCCCGTCCAGACTGAACCTACCAACAGACGTGGCTCCTTAGGAACATGAGATGGCAAAGCAGAATTATTCTACAATGTCCATTTGATCTTTACTTCTGCATCTCCAATTTTTACTGGAACAGTATCCAAGGACTTGCAGGATCTGAGATTTTGTTGAGTCTCCTCCCTGGGAAGGAGTCCAATGTTACACTTCTCTTCCAAGTGACCTAGCCAGACGCATGGTTTATTAGTTTTCCCATTAAGTAACTAGAAGAAATTCACCTCAGAAGAGTACAGCAGCCAGATCTCTCATCCATATTCTGCTTGGAAAAATTCCTTTGTCTCCCTACCTGTTTCCTGCAGTTTCAGCTGTACGGCAGGCTTCTCCTTGCCCTAAACTGAAAACTGCTGCTAAAACTGCCACGCTTCATCCCACAGGTGGGCGCATTTCACTGGCAAGAAAAGCCATCCCTGCTGTGTCATTTGAAAGCTCTTCGCAGTGAAAGGAACTTTAGAAATAAAAGGCAGTATTGTGTTTATCATTCTTCTGCCTTATGTGAGGAATTTGGTTTCTTTATACAGCAGCTGCAGGATTATAATACAACTGCTTTGTGCTTTGATCATGACTAGCAGTACGCATTAAGCTAAGCAAACCATTCTTGGTCTTGCACATAACACCTTCTTTGACACATCAAAAATTCACTCCTGTTGAAAGGAATGCACCATTTCTGTTAACATTATTTTCTCAGTAAGATGAATTTTTGCAACGGGCAAGGTTCAATGGCACCCTGGGTCCATTTTCATGCTTCATCTTTCTAAGTGCTCCTATCTTTTTTACTTGTATATTCAAGGAGATTAGGAAGAGATAGGAAAGTAACACATGTAAGACATCTTTACTGCCTTTGCAGAATAAGGTGCTTCTTTTGTCCTATAGTGCCATCAAGCACTGAAATATCTCTGCCACTACCAGTCAGATGTTATGATAGGCAATTTATACCTACAATAAATCTACAATCTACTTCTATCAGTACTCTTCTGTCATAACCAATGATAATCTGCCTTTTTTTAATTACCAATGTGCAGGCCCACTACAGCTCCGAGAGACATCAGGTCTTGGAATCCATATGCACTAGGCAGAATATAAACTTGTTCCAGGACTCACTGTTAGTGTGGGTTAAGGAGGAAATAAAATTAACCCAGCTAAGTTTTCCAATTTTACAATAATTTGGAAAAAAACATTTTTTTCCTGAGTAAAAAGTGAGCAAAATTGATACTGAATCTCATGGTACCACCACTTCACTGGCTGGACCACACCTCATATGCTGTAACTGTCAAATACCAGCAGTGCCATGTTGACACCTACTTTGCACAAATGTAAGAAACTAAAGTGTAGTCAAGGTTCAGTGCATGATTCAGCAAGTCAGATCCTGTGTTTTGAGTCACAGATGGTAGAAAGCAGGAATCTCAGAGTGACTGTGTGACCTACTCTATGTGATGCTGCAATGGCAGAGGGGTTGGACTGGATGAGCTTTCAAGGTCCATTCCAACTCCTGACATGCTGTGATTTGCAAACTAGATCTAAAAAACCAAAGGGGCTTTCAAGGACTGCAAGGCCACCTCTATGAGCTCTCTCAGTTACAGATTTTCTGAAGAACACATCCTGCCTTCCGCCTACATAAGGTTAAACATCTGGCAGGTTCCATAACGCCTCCCCATTGTCAAAGAAACTCAAATGCCAGCATTCTGCAATCCTCTGAAAATCCAGCCGATCACCTGATGTTATTTCTGATGCTGAGTCCTTCTGTTCCAAATACATAGCTGGTCTAAAAATTTCGAGTAGTGGGACTAGCTAAAATAAAAAAATATGCAGGTCTCCCACAGAAAGTACATTACCTCACGGCGACATGAGAAGGAAATCAGCAGCAATAGCAATCCAGAGGATGGATCTACAAGGTGGTGAGGTTTTTTCCTCTCCATGAAATACACTTATCTTCCTCCCTTTTGTCACCCTGCCACTCTCCATCTCTGCTTAAGACCTTTTGGGTTGCTTAAAGTGTTCATACACGTGCTAGTGAGGGAAGTAAAAAAAACCAAAACCAAATCCCAACTATACAACAAAAAGTCACCTGCGTAAAAGGGAGTATGCCTGGACCCGAGATGCGACAGGGGACAGGGAGATGCAAATGAAGTAGAGGAAGTAAACAACATTCAGACACGGAAACTAAAAGCAGAAAGCAAAAACTGAAAGGGCTACACGAGAACAAGAAAAATACAGTCAGTTGGAAAAACACCCTTCCCCACTGCAATCACTGCTGTACAAAAGTACCAGGCCTCGCGGCCTATTCTGAAATAGCCAAACCTATTTAGCAAAGGTTGGTTTCCTGAAAAGCAAATAATCCACATTATGTACTCAAAACAAATGGTTCCCTTTAGGCTTCAATGTGATCAGGTGTCTCCATCTGAAGGGCAAATATTTCTATAGGGTTAAGACCTCTGCAACAATATGAGCTTGAGCTGGAATAATCCTCACAGTTGTGACAAGCCTTTGGGTTCAGAAGACTCTGGGAAAATCAAACCAACAAACAAATCTGTTCCAGGACCTCCTCTTCATGCTGCATCACCTTCGCTGGATGTCAAAAATGGAGCAGAAACTCCTAGGCGTGTGTTCTGAATTCTGATGGACACACAAGTGACTAGAGAGAAGAGCAGCGGCTGTGGCCAGAGAGATGCGATACCTGCTGATGTCTAATGTAAGTCCCAAATTCCCTGCCACAGTCTGAATGGATGGCACAGAACACCTTCATCCTAAAGCTAATGTGTAATTCCAGGATGCTGTTTCTCCTCACATCAGCCCCAGCCCACATATCCTTCCTATTCTTTCAAATTTTATCCCGTACTGCTTTCATTTACATAAACTTCAGAAATCCTGCAGAGGCAGCACCTACTTCTCTCTAAATCCCTAACTTCTGTAAGACAGACTACTTCAACTTCTTGCAGCTGGGAATAGGCCAGAGATGCCAGCAAAACGTGGTCGCAGTCAGGTGCTCCACATGCAGAGAGCACAACGCATCCCACTAACTTCTGCCTAAATCTGGTCTGGGAAGTCTTTCAGATTCAATGTTTCATATACACCCAACAGCTCACATTATCTCAGGCTGCCAGTATCTTCATCTGTTGGGTAAGAGGGTGCCTCCTAATATGCTTCTATTAAGAAATACTACAATGATAAATGCTTTACCTATTGAAATTTATTTGGTTCCTCCAAATATATTTTTATCATTTTCTACTCAGCCATAGAATGCCAAACCTTGCCTGAAACCACAGATGATATTCTGAAGAAGAGGTAAATCCCACCTGCCTACCCCTAGAATTTAGAACAGAAACATTTTCATTTGAACCTTGCATCAGGTCAGCAACGTCACCAGGTCTTCACAGTAAGCACAGTGTATAGAAAAGGAGTTTATGAAGCACATGGTGAAAGCCATAAAAACTTAATTCCAGTGATATTGAAAATGTTGGGCAGTCTTGTCTCTGTCACAGAGTGAAACAGAACACTCTACATGTTCAGTTTCAGAACAAAACCTTATACTAAGCCTGTAGCTTAGATGCAAAATTTCAGTGTAATTAAGCAGATACCATAACAGACACCATCTGTGGCCTGGGGACAGTTAAACAGCGACACACTGTTCAATGCTTCTGACTTCCCCTTACAACCAAGGCCATTCTCTCATTTTCCATTAAAAAGGAGGAGCATTTTGTTAAACTTCCACAACAATTGGGAACAAATTAATTTGTACTCTATATTGCAGTCTCTTTAGATGAGTTGGGAAGCGTATTTTCACTGTCAAGTTTGAAGGGATAGACTTTCAACACCATGGAGACCATCTCTCTGGTTATACTAGGATCAAAGTCCTATTAATTCCTAATAAGAAGGTTTCCTCACTTAAGGCCCAGGGAAACAGGGTATTTATATGTAATTGCACCATTAATCCTTCCTTCATTATAGGTCTCCTAAGAATTACCCTTCATCAAACTGGTTTTCTGTCAGCCCTCTTCACCCCATCATTTCTTTAATTCGAGGGCCTCTCTTCTTTGAGTCATCTGCCTTAGCTTCTCCCAATTTCCCTCCCCTTTCCTACTGAAGCTACTCTCAGTCTCTTTAATTGCTTTCACTTAAGTAGCTTGAGCATTTTAATACCATCCACATAGTCCTTTTGGCAATCTCAAACACTTCTTACTTAGCAAGCAATAGTAATAAAAGACGTTGGTAAGAATTTCATGTGAGGATCACCATCATGAGAGATCCCTATCTGCTTTGTAAAAAAACTACACTACCCAGTAACAGGTTCTTAAAAAAAGAGACCTATGAGAGGTACAAAAACTAACAGGTCCAAAAGCATCGGGCATGACCGCTTATATGTTTGATTAAGTATGGCTTTTAAAATGCCATCTAACTGCTAAGGGCACTGCACTTAACAGGGTTGTGGGGGTTTTTGTGTTGATTTCCTTGTTGTTGTTATTCGATTTGTTTACGGAAAATCCAGAAAGTTATTTCTGTGGGGCTTTTTTGGGGTTTTTGTTGTTGTTGCTGTTGTTCTCAAAGTCTAAGTTAATAAACTAGCTTTTACCTCCTGGTCTTAAGATCCGTACTGGAAACTCTCCAAGTCAGCTTTTTGTCTCATAAAACTCTGAGGGTCTTCTATTTGTCTATACACAGCAGCTATTTGCCTGAGCAATCTTTAGGCATTTCAGGAAATCAACCTGTGCTCTTATGAATATTCAGAGATTGATACAGTCAAACCCCCCCAGGTCAACAAAAACACCTTCATTGTTTGCCATGTCCTTCATCGACCCAGATATCCCCTCCAGAGGGGCTGGGGTTTGTCATTCTGTTCCTTTCTCAGAGGTGTGACTGCATCCAGTAAAAGGCACCAAATGTTACATAAAAACATCTTTCATTTCAAACCAGTAATGGGGAAGAATAACCTTCTCTACCTTGCAGGTCAGCTTTGGTCAACTCAACTTTGTTAGCAAAAAAAAATAAAATAAAATAAAACAAACAGAAACAAATAAAAAAAAGGCAAAAACAATAAACAACAGGTTAGTATAAAGGCAGATAAACCAGGGTCACATCACTTTAAATAAAGAAAAACAATTGGTACAACCATCACAGCCAATGTGCATAATCAATACATGCAGGAATGACAACATAAGCAACGAGGACACAGAGGGACGTGGCCACCTCAACCCAATGAAGCAACAGTTAACAAAACCACATACAAGAGGAAATGCATTTTAGTCACACGAACACACAAGGCCACAGAATTTACAGATAGTAGAAAGACAAGGAAAAAGACTATCCAATTCTTAACACCCATCTCTCAGCATTCACCAATAATTTAGGAGAGATTTTGAGAAATACTTAGAATCTGTTTTTGTAAAAAAAAAAAAATCTATTTGACTTTCAGCACAGTACTCAACATTATTTTTCTTTTTGTTTCTATATGCAGGCTCTGGATCTGAACTTAAATCTGCTGTCTCTCAAAAAAACACAGATTGCCCTGACTTCTCATCCCACGTGGGTTTATTGCCAGAAAACCATAGGGAACTGATAACTCTGGAAGACAAAAACCTCTGTTTACCCCAAGAGCTGAACTTAACACTAGATGTAAAGTGACAGTAAAATCTTGCCCCCTCACAAGCTGTTGCCTGCTCACGAATTTCAACACATCCTTCAGAAAACTTGCATCAACAGGCAAAAGAGACAGCTCGGGCTTTAGCCCCACATAATCTTCATTAATCTCATCAGAGCAAGTAACAGAAATGGCAGCTGTACACGGTCACTCTGCCACCTAGGTCAGAATGATCTTGCTACCTGTGGTCAAATCATAGTCCACATGGGAAGACCGAATCATAAAGCTACCAAGTCTGACTCGAGATCCACGTACACCTTCTGAAAATTGCAGAGCATAAAAAAACAAACCAAAACAGTCCCACTGATGCTCTTCCATTTAGGCACAGGATTTTTTTTTATTTATTTTTTTAAATGGGGTCCAGTTCACAAGGAAGCCACATAGATTTTTGATGTGTTATACACCTTGATTCTAAGTTTTCTCTCAGCATGGAAAAAGCAGAGGACAAAGATGGGAGTACAGGCAGCAGCTCCTGAATCCCTTACCACTGAAGGTTACATATTTCTATCATACGGCACAATGGGAACACCACCACACCAAATCACCGACCTCACTGCTCAAAAGATGGGTATTGAAGAAGCACATACTCACCTTTACAACCTTCTGTTCTTAAAAAGATCTAATATCAACAGCTGACGTTGAGGAGAGATTGGAAGCTCTCCCTTTCTGTCATTGTCTCCTTTTACATTTACAACCCAATACATTAGAACTGGCACGTACAGATGCCATTTCCTGTGGTTCTTACGAAGTTTAACATTTTGAATCTTTGTTATTGTTTTACAGCCCACGAATGACTCAAGATGGCAATTACCTTCCTTTTGAGCTAGTCGCATTTTTCTTCCCACTTCTGGAACCGTTCTACTACATGGAGCCATAAAATCCCCAGAGTTCTTTAAACCAAGTGCAAAAGAGAGCGGGGAGGGGTGGAAAGAGGAGGAGGAGGATTTATCCATGCATCTTCTTTGAAACATAGTCTAACAAAGTAATTTCTGTGGAACAAACAAGCACTTTTCCTAACTGCCCTGCTCCTTCTCTTCCTTGTAGCTGAGCCGGAGCAGAGCTTATATTTGTTCAGTAATTCCAGTAGCGCTGCGACAGTGGAATACAAAACCATAAAGAACAGGAGAGCTGTCAAACCATCATGGAGTAAATTAACACTCCTCTCCTCAACGGACAACCTTTGCTTCCGCAGAGAAAGTGAAGCATCACCAGATTTGAAGTTTCACTACTGAGCAGATGAAGGGTGACTACTTCCTGACGTTATCCTGCTGTGAGATTTTAAGCATGAGATTAGATTTTCTTTTTTCCACATACTGCTTAGTATGCAAAATGTGTTTCTGATTATCCGGCCTGTATGTGTCACTCATGCTTTTCATGGACCAGTGAATTCCAAAGGTTAACTATAATATTTCATGGAAAGTATCACAAGATTATGATTTTACTGCAGGATCTGGAAGAAGATTAAACCAGGACAAAAAAAGTCCCAAACCATCTGGAACAGTGTCAGACAGTTTAGTAATAATGACTCTTCTTTTTGAGAAATTTATCAGTGGAACAGGTGAGGAAAGGTGAAGAGAAGTAGCTGCCACATCTCTAAAGCACACAGAAAAGTGCCTGGTAGAAGAAATATAATGTTCTTTAACCACTGCTGTTAGGTTTGTTTGGCTGGGGTGAACAGGAGCATTTAGAATATACAGCTGAATTTCAGATAGCTCTACTGCCCAGGGTAAGCAACATAAGGATGTCCAAATAAAGGAAAGGCAAACACAGCAGAACATATGGTAAATAAAGAAAGAGGTGAAAAAGCACCCCAAATGCAGGAAGTACTCATTAGTATTTAGGGCAACATCTTTAAACTCCACAAAAGGTTGGACATCTGCTTAACTTCCTCCAAGACTAGTGAGGAAAAAAGCAGTGAGTCACTCAGTCTTGACTTTTGTGGGTGGAATAAACCGATCCATTCATGTAGCAGTAAGACCAGAAATGAAGTACTCAGCAGAAAGAATTGATTTCAGGAATCACGGAAGAGCTGATCCGAAGCTTAAATTGGTTTACTTTCAAGGAGGGAAAGAAGGTCACCTGGAACAACTTCATCCATTCTCCAACTCTTGCACGCACACCACAGTGCAAACACCTTTTCTCTCAATCTATGTCTGACACAGAAGTGGAAATAGCCTGTGTTATTCAGACTCAGGAGCTGTATAACATTTTCCAACCACAGCCCATAGGTTGTGTTGGAGACTGGAGAGAATCAGGTCATGTCAGGCGGCTTCTTTTCCTCAGTTTCTAACGCTCTGCTCATCTCTAGAGGCCTCCACTCATGACTTCAAAGTGCTCTGCAAGACAGTTGAATTTCAATGCTATCATCACAAACCAATGAATACTACGCACCTATTTTATGGGTGGGGAGAGCAAGGCCCAAAGTAGGTGGCAGACTTGCCTGCAAGCTTCCAGTAGAAGTGGGCCCTCAGCATGAAGTCCTTTCTGAGAACTGACTTTGTGTCTTCAGAGCATTTGGTAGCCTGACCCAACACTGATGTGAGGACCATTTCACTCTTAACCACTGCCCTACATTTTGTACCTTATCTCACCAACCCCTTACTTGGGGTGGTGGTAGGGGAAGGGCCCTCTTGTTACATAAAAGATAGTGATGAAAGCTGCAGTCCAGACAAGAACCAAAGATGCTCTATGGAAAATGAATAAATACACTTGTATAAAGTCACTATCCTAAAACTTAATTCTTCTTACAGTTGGGAGTAGCACATCTACCCAGAACAGATTTTGCAGACCAGGCAGCAAGAAGGTTTCTGGCTTTGCTGGATACCTTCAAGGGAAACAAACACAAGCTGCCACTACAGATCTGACCACACCTTCAAGATCAACAAAAATCTAACTTTAACCATGTAAAGAACAACACAGAAAAGGTGCACTTCTTTTGGCATTTTGGCTCTGCTACAAAGTGAGCAAAGCCACAAGTTAGGCTCTGCTATGCTCACTTCCACAGGGAACACTGTGGTTCACAGACACTATTTAATGCAGCACAAAGGCAGAAAAGAAAGAACTGTCTGCAGCTGTGCAGCACTTCCCAATGCTGTGAAATTGGGTTGAAACCGAGTCAGTATCTGTGATGGGACGCAAAAGTCTCCCAAACCAGAGAAGTATTTTGGGAGTGTGGAAAGAGGGCTGAGCCATAGGAGCTCCCAGCCAACCACCAGAACACTGGGAGACAAGGAAGGGATCAGGTTTAATTGGACGTCCAGTTTGGTGTTTCATGAATACTCAAAGATGATATTTTCAATCCTAAGAAGAGACAGTCTCAATGAGCAGTGAGGCTTCAGCACGATGTAACCTGTTATCTTGACATGGTTGGGAAATACAATCAAGGAGTAATTTCACTTTGTGAAGTCCTGTCTTGAAGGATCAGTTAGACACATACATCTTCTTAGCAAACACGCATACCAGACAACTTTACTGATCAAACTACCTTCCTTCAGTGACTGGTAGCCAACACAGCAGACTGGTATTTAGTGGAGCTAGACGTAGTGGTGATTTTCATTTAACTCGGCCAGCGAAACCTTGGGTTTTTGTGATGCCAAGTATCTCAAGTGCTTTGGGAACTGAGGCACATGCATGTTACCAAGTCAGAGCTGCTGATGTCAATGTTCTTTTAATTAATGGGAGCTTAGCAGGAACAGTAAATTATTTAAAGGAGCTTCAAGAAAACACTACTATTTACATGCTTCAAAAAGTCACTCAGCACAGTTGTTTCTAAACTGGCTGGAAAAGAGAAACTGCAGAAGAGAAAGGTTTTCCAGGCTGCAGAGACAGTGCTGGGGAAAAGCTCCCAGTGCATTCATTGGAGGCCCACCTTCTCAAAAACTAACTCCTGTTTTGGTCCAATCTTGACTGTTCAGTTCCTTCTGTCTTCCATTTCCCCTCCCTCTACTTGGTCTTCAAAATATTTATTTCTGCGGCTCTGAAGCACAAGTGAATTGAAGGCTCAGAACCTCTTTCAAAGTATTTTAAGACTATTGTAATGTTAATAAACCACTCTGAGAAAAGTACTAGTAAATAGTAGTCCATCCCAGTATCATTCTTTCCACTACTGGAGGAATCACCTCATAGAGGATGGAGTATGCAAGAGAACAGCCGCTAAGGTACTTGCAGAAGCTTGCTATCCTTACACTGCATTTGGGACACATAAGCGTAGTGAAGGATGTCACTATGAAAGCAAACTAATGAAGTGGACAGTAAGGTGGACAAGTAAATGCACAGGGGGCAGCAATGAAGTAAGAGGGGAGGTGCTTGAAAGGGGAACATCTCTGAAATCAATTATACCTTCACATCCGCGCTCAATCTGCCCACTGCGGTGCAGAGCGTCATTGATTAGATCGGGCAGACGCCCGTTCAAGTCCACAGATGCTAGACAGCCCTGAAATCCATCGCGGGAGGCCACTAGCTTTGGGAGGTTGCTGTACATGCCTTGAGCTAGGCCAGCAATGTAGAGATCACCTGGAGGAGAAAGGGGTACACGTACAAGAAGGAACAAGTTACAAAGCCAACATGAATACAGCAAGCTGAACAACTGCTCAGAAGAACAAACCAACCAACAACACCCCACAGTTGTAATTGCATCCTAACTAGGAATAACTATAGGATGACAATCAGTTTCTGGAAAAGCAAAATACAACAAACTATCCTGCTACAGGAAGCTGCCACAGAGAAAACAAAATTGAAAGCAAAACAGCAGCAAATTCCAGATTTACTGTTCTGTAATGCATGGTTTCTGCAAGCTTTCACTTCTTTACTGGTTGAGCCCCACAAGAACTAAAGGGGGGAACTGTCAGTCTTGAAGAATTTACCTTTAAGATCCAGATTTTTGGCACCATTGATAACCTGAGTGACCACCTTAGTGTCCACCTTTAGGCTGTGTGTGTTACTGTTATCTCTGGTGATGACGACGTTGTGCCATTGGTTGTCATTAAGAGGACGATCGCTGTTGCCTTTGATAACATTAGGTCCGTTTCCAAGGTCAAACACATAGTGTATATACCTGTAAACACAGCAAGAACTAGTTAAAACTGTGTAAGAACCCAGCACTGCTGACTCTTATTCTAGCCAGAGTTGATAAAAATCACTTACAAAAGTCATGAAGTATCTCTGGGTTACAAGGTTCTAGTAAGCCAAAATATTAGCCACTGATTTGAAAAGATAGTTGTTTACTTTTCACCAAGGATCAGCATTTTGAGATGATGACATTAGCAGTCATCAGATTCTAACCATAAAGCATCCCTCTTTTTCACAAAGTTCTCCTAGATCCACAAAAACCCTGCCTTTAAAAAAAAAATGGTAAGATCAATTAATTTACTGGAGAGCAACACTAGATCTGCTTATTTGGGGCATATATTCCCCAGATTCATTCTGAGTTTTTAATAACTCCTTTAAAAAGTTAATTGGGAAACTCGCTCAAAATATTGTACTAAAATTCACATGAGATGCTAGGCTTATTCAAACAGCTGGAAAACAATCAGCAAAGCTTTCAGCAAAATATAAAGACCCTAACGAAGACTGAAGTCATGCGAGTGTTAGCCTGAAATATTTATATAGTTCAAACACAAAAATCCACCTGAGGATTGAAGAGAAATATTCTTCTTAGAAAGGAAAACAAAAAAAAAAAAGAGAGAGACAACAAAATTCAACCCTCAGAGCCCCAGGAGCTCGTGACTCATTTTTATTACTCAATGGCCCACTTTCATTTTTAACTTAGAACACATTTCTGTAAGAGATTGAACTAGAGCTATACTGAAATAAACAGGACTAGCAAACTACTTGTGGAAAACACATCTACTGTGACTAGCTAAGTCTGAAAGACCAAGACTTATTCAGCTAACAAAGGAGTTTGGGGTTTTTTTAATAAGCTAAGTGTCTTGCAGAAGAATATAGTGGCTCAGAAGCAAGCTGAGTTCACTTTTCCTCCAGCATCAGCAGCAGAAACACATATTAAGCAGCCCATATGCTTTCTCCCTTCAGCGGTGGTAGCAGAAACACAACCAGTCTGCTACAGGAAGAAAAAGAAAAATGGGGAGGAGCTGTGGGGAAGAGACATTCGGAGCCCTCAGCACATTTCCTCCTTGCTATTCTGCAAGGTTTACAGGACAAAATATAGCCTAACCAGACCTGAAGGACTTAAAATAGTAACTTTTCACACTGTAAGTGTCTTTCCCTCAGCCACAGGGAGAAATTGAGAGTCTTAAGCTTCAGTGTTTAGGTCCAAATGCATTATTCACTCAGTAACATCAGCAAACAGCGAAAACGCGAGTATGAGTTGAATTTCTCTTTATGCATTTTAAGCTATGAATAAGTTTATCTACAAATGAGCTGGTAGCGTATAGGAGAGACCTCACTTACCCCTTGACTAGTTCAACTGCAATAAAGTCATTGCCGTCACCGCTGTTAAAGAGGATGAAGCCATCGGCTGAGGTGGTCTTGAACTGAAAGAAGAGGTGCATGGAGGTATAAGCCTGCAAGGTGGCCAAGCTCAGGTAGCTGCTCTTGGTCTTGAACGTCACCGGGTCAGCGATGATGTTGCGGAGACCAAAGCGTGCCTTCAGCTCGCAGTAGTCGATGTCACCGTTCTTGCACAGGTCGATGTAGAGCATCCCGTTGAACATGAGGCTCTGGAGGTGGCCGATGAAGCTGGAGGGGATGACAGAGATGTACCGTTTCTCCGTCATGATCCCTGTCTCGATGTTGTGGAACTCCAAGCGGGTGTGATCACCAACCATCGTGCCTGAAGGACAGGAACAAGGAGGAACATGCAGAAAGGCCAGGGATCAGTAACAGGTTATATGGAGCTCTTTCCAGATCAATAGCAATACTAACTTCACCCTCTCTGATCATTATTCAGCAGTTTGCATGAGAAAGAACATACAGACTCTGGGTGTAGAGGCTCGAGTACAGCAGTTATCAAAACCTGGCAGAGACAGGACTAAAGGGCCATGGGCAGCAAGCTCTGTGTTTCTCCTTGTGCTTCACAGACTTCCTTGTTTGTGAAGACGACAAGGTTTCTCCTTCAAAACCTACAGTGATCTATTTGATCCAACGGTCCATCTGGCAAACAACTCAGACACTTCTGAAACAACTCTTAGAAGTGTGCTACCTGCAAACACTCAAACAAAACTTAAGGTAAAAAAGAGCAGAACAAGAAGTGAGAACAGTCACAAACTTGATAATATTTATTCTGTGGTTCTCTCCTGCTGCCTGATGTCATTTCTCTTGTTTTAAGAGCACGGTAGGAGGGAAACACACAAGAATGCAACAGGCAAAAAGCCCTCCATATATTTAAATTGTCAGCTTACAACTTGGGCTATTTATCACATTGGGATGGATTTTAACCTCTCAATTAAAATATTCAAGCTATTCAGTAAACCAAATATGTCAGACTACTCTTAAAGAGTATTTAAATGTTTCAGTAAGTGTGCCAGGCATCAGCACAGACACAGAGCCCACACAGACAGACAAAATACAACAGTATCCTAAAACACTAGTTTGAGTACAAAGACAAATTGAGTGACATTAGAATAAAAGCCATTACAAACAACCTTATTTCAGTCCTGTGTAGCTCTTCATTAAGATAGTTTTAACTATCTGGTCACACAAGCAAGTATCCTTTCTGCACAGACCTTGCATCATTTAGTATACAACAGGAATAATATGAAATTAATGAAAAATCACTCAACATTTAATTGTTTTTTCATCATTCAACGTACAACCATTATTCAAACTCTGCTATAAATGTGCTGTTATTTTTTCTCATGCTATTTTCTGCAGTGTTGTACTGAGTTTATGTGACGAGGTGCTGGCTGCAGGGTGGCTACAAGGTGGCCCCTGTGAGGAGAGGTGAGTGCTGCCCAGTGCCAGACACAGTGGGTTTCAGTGGGCTCCAATAGACCCACCACAGGGCACAGCTGAGAACCTCCACCTAGATGATGGTGCCTCTGCAAAAACATATTTAAGTGAGGAAAACAAAACATATTCTGTGAGTGAGGAACAAGGGAAAAAATAAATAAACAACCCTACAAAAAAAAGAGGAGGGGGAAGATGTGCTCCAGGCACCAGAGTGGAAATTCTCTGGCAACCCATAGAGAAGACCATGGTGGAGCAGACACCCACACCGCAGTCTGTGAAGGGCCCCCGTGCTAGAGCAGGTGGATATTTCCTGGAGGAATGTGGCCCATGGACAGCCCACACTGGAGCAGGTTTTCCTGACAGCCCATGGAGAGGACCCATGCAGGAGCACTGCATGAAAGGCTGTCACCCATGGGGAGTGTGGGAGACAAAGAGTTCATGTACGTCTCAAACACCTGACACCGCAGGCTCTCCATAACAAAAGAAAGGCTCTGTTCAGGTTAAGTTCAGGAAGCAGAAGGCATCTGCCTGTTGGAGGACGGGCAGTTCAGTGTCGCCAGGCAAGACAACTCACAGGTTATTTGGGGAAGGGGCTCATGAGCAGCACCCCCCACAATGGTGCCTGCACAGCAGACCAAGCGTTACATGAGCCCTTGAGGGCCTGGGCTGTATAAAAGACACTGACTCAGGAAGCTCCATGGGCACACACCACCAGGTCCATCACTGTCATGGAGGTATTGCCATGGGATGAAGGGTGGTGATACCTTTTCTTATGTCTTTCCTTTCCTGTTTCTCTTTTCCTTCTTCTAGTAAAGGTTTCCAATAAGAACCCACACTGCCAAAGTGCTGCATTTTCCAAGCTCACGTTGTTCACCTTTTCCAGTTTCAAGTAGTTTATAAATAAAATTATTAACTGATCGTTTGGTGTTGTTTCACCTTAATTTAGCCCAAGGGGATTTGCAGAACCTTAATCACTGTCCTCCCACCTCTGAGGTGGAATGCAATAGGAAGGACCCACATTGGAGCAGGGGAAAAGTGTGAGGAAGGAGCTGTTACAGACTGACCATCGCCACCATTCCCTACCCTCCTGCACCACTGCGGATGGGGGAAGTAGAAGAGTCAGGAATGAAGGAGCAAACCTGAGAAAAGGATGGGATGAGGAAAGATGTTTTACATTTTGTCTTTTTTCCTTACCATCCAATTCTGTTTTTAATGGGCAATAAATTAATTTTCCCCAAGTCAAGTCTGTTTTGTCCATGACAGCCACTGATAAGTTATTTCCCTGTCTTTATCTTGAACCATGAGCCTTCTCATCCTATTTTCTCCCCTGCCCTGTTGAGGAGAGGGAAACAGAGAAAGCTGAGCAGCCAGTCATGGTCAACCCACAAGTTCAGAAGTAAAGTGTGCAAGTTACCTTCAAATATTCACTTCATCCACTACACCTGCTGCAAGACTAAATAATATTACTTTCAATTTTATATACACAAAGCTGAGGAACAGAGCTATCAACATAATTATTTTGTGAGATCCAAACCTATTTATATTTGGCATCCAATTTCATGGAATATTTAACAGCTTCAGACCACTCACTGGTTTTAAGGCTCAGCACTTCTAAAAGTTAGACCCACAATCTAAAATGAGTATCCCCTCAAAAGGACAGGTACATTGATTAGTGATCAGCTGTGAAAGACCTGACTTCAAGTGACTTATCCAACAACTTTCCATAGGAACTCTAAGGTAGAGAAACCAATTCTTCTGGGCTGTATTCACATGCTTTACATAGAGGTACTTCTCACCTTTTTACCATTCTGTCTCATTCACTACAGGCTTTTCAAAGGGGATCTTAAAAACAAGCAACTTCTTTACTACAAAGGCCTATGTCAACCCTTCTGCTGTGCTGTCCTTTGGTAATGTAAGCAGGGAAGCAAAGCTCCTGTGGAAAAAGGAGAAAACTGGGACTGGCCTAAGGAAAAATAGGGCAGTGCTAGCAGTGGTAATGCAGAAAGTTAGGAGCAGTTCAGTGAAAAACTGAAAAGCACATGACAATTTTGCTTGAAAAAGTCCAGCAGGGCCACAGAGATGATGGAGGGAGTGGAGCATCTCCTGCTGAGGAGCGGCTGAGGGAGCTGGGGCTCTTGAGCTTGGAGCAGAGGAGACTGAGGGGTGCCCTCATTCATGGGGATCCATTTGGAAAGGGCAGTGTCAGGAGGAAGGAGCCAGGCTGTGCTCTGGGATGTCCAATGCCAGGACAAGGGGCAATGGTCCCAAGCTGGAGCACAGGAGGTTCAAGCTGAAGATGAGGAAAAGCTTTGTGAGTGTGAGGGTTATGGAGAATGGCCCAGGCTGCCCAGAGAGGTTGTGGAGTCTCCTTCTCTGGAGACACCCAAAGCCCTGGCCGTGTTCCTGTGTGACTGCTCTGGTGATCCTGCTGTGGCAGGGGTTGGACTGGGGGAGCTTTCCAGGTCCCTTCCAGCTCCTCACATTCTGTGTGAATACAAGGCCAGAATCAGGAGAGAGATGCATTTTCCTAAGAAGTCATGGAGTGAAATCCAGTGTTTTCTGATCTCATTAGGTGTCAGCCCCACCTGCAGAGTTCACCACTAATTCCTCCGCTATGCTCTGCAGAGACTGTTGTAACTACCACAGCGCCCTAGCTCGAGTGGCAGAAGACAGAAACAATTCCAGACTCCACTCCAGTATTTGGGTGCTAGCAAGATGTTGTAGGGAGGAATACGACTGCTGTATTTGTGTCTCATCTATCACTCATGTTCCCAGTCTGTTCTTCGGCTGGGGGAAAACACGAAAGGAGGGGTTTGTGATTAGGCAGTAAAATGCTGTCCAAAGGAACTGGATTCTCTCTCTGCTTTAGATTTCCTGCAGGAAGCCAAGTCAGTCACTTCATTACAAATTTTTCACAGGTGGTCATTAATTGCCTAGACCTAATTCTCCAAGTAGCAGGGTTGAGGTAATTTACAGGATCCAATTTACAGACACGCTGACTACTTGGGCATGCAAATGACTGAAAAAAAATCATGCCAAACTGGCACCAAATACATCCAACTTTAATCTGGTGCCCTGTTTCCAAACCTGTGAAATGGCAAATATGCCTATTCACTTCATATAATACAGACGTGGAAATAAATCCAGTTACAGCTTCTTAGTTCTGTATAAACACATCGATGAGTAACACAGAACATGCACATACCAAAAAAAAAAATAGCGAAAAACAGCAGCTCAATATTTAGAGCAAAATTTAGTTGGCATGAATTGTTGCAAACAAGCAATAAGAAAGAAGGCAGTAATCAAATAGACTGTTTATTTCTACTGTGGCCCCAGTTTCGGCTTCTGTTCTGTGCCTAAAGACGGCAAGAATCCTGTGGAAAAATCTATGTGACCACATCACTGAGGACGATATCATCTGCCCAAGGAAGTGGGATGCAGATTGCACAGAAAATCTCAACTCTGGCTTTTCTGACTTTTGACTTTGCCATAATGGCATTCTTTTAACAGGTATTTTTAGCTGTAATGCATCTTTAATTATGTAATTCATGTAAATATGCACATCCTATTTTAGTGTAGGATTGTATCATTGTTATTTATAAACTCCGTTTCACGAGAAAGAGACTTCAAGAAAACAGATGGCTTTTGGGGGCTCGAGTTGGTAATGCAGACAGTGCCACCTCATGGTGCTTGTTAAAAAAGCATAGCGAAAAGAACACTTCTTAAACGCAGGAGTAATGGGGATGAAGTGTTCGCCAGCATGTTTCACTAATTCAGAAGGCTCCCTCTTAAATAAAATTTCATTTTCCTACAAGGTAACGTTGACCAAGCCTCAGCTGATTCCAACAAGGAGAGAGAAAGGCTCTTCTTTCATGTGCTTCTGATTTTCTCTTGCAAATACTCAGCCTATATAGCACAGCACATGCTTACTTCAGAGGGAAAACATACATCAAGTCATCATCCTGCAAACCCACTTCTCTGGGCTTATTTCAAAATCCCGTGTCACGGCTTTCCAAATAATCTAATTATCACGTTACTTAAAATTAATTGCACTCATGTAGGAGAAGAGAACTTTTTGCAGAGATAGGACAGAGTTTTCTAGCACTCCCTATGGGAGCCATTCCTTCTAGTTGCCTTCAGAGGAGAAGCTGCTCAGAAGAGAGGACGTCAGCACTTGGTAAAACGGCATGGATGATGACTACATGAACATACCCATACGAGTGTTGTATCCAGGGTTACTGCTCTTTGTAATTCTATTATCAGCCTTGAGATTGCTGAGGTTTTCCTCAAAAACCCAGTTCCTACAGTTATATACAGCTATGTGAATTTTAGACCTTCAAAAAAAGAAAAACAACTTTCTGGTGCTTCAGCTGTGGGGAAATGGACCAGAAAAGTATCTGCTCTAAACTATTATAATGAAAAAAAGACCAGTCTAAAGTACCTTGATCATTTCAATGCAAATCTCATAACTTGAGGCGCCAGTTTCCCTGAATGATTGATCTTTTCTTCCCCCTTTCAACTACATCTCTCTACAAAATGAAGCAGGAGTAGCTCAAAAAGCTGTCAGGAAACGCAGGAAAATAATAATTAAAAAAGGACTAACACATTCTATACATTATGATATAATATTATCTACTCTGGTGAGTCAAGGTCCTCTCTAACCTCAGAAACAACATAGGTAACAAGCTGCTCTGTTTGCTTTTTCTTCTGGATGGCTCTGAGCTATGAGCACAGCAACTTGAGAAAAAAAACCAGCAGGGACAGAAATCCATATTATCTAACACGTCTCTCAAATGCAGGTTTACCATCAGGGCACAGTGTGTGCAGAGGAATGGTTTAGAGAGCCTTGGTTTTGATTCCACAGCATTGGAAAGCGTCACAATTGCAGCTCAGGAGTGACGGTACCCTCACAGTGTACCCCAAAGAGAGCCTGGCACAAGAGATGGTGCTGCTTAGCACCTCTGCATTCTTGGGTATGCGCAAGCTCGTCTCTTCCTTAATCCCACATTTCATACCATTATAGCTGTCACAGAATTGGCTGGTGCTGGCCAGGAACAGTTAGTCTCTCAGAACTGCACGTTAGTTTTCAACACAGTAATATTAAAGAAGTAACAGGAAGGAGGGAAAGAAAAAGAAGCACACAAGAACAGGAAGAATGGATGTCACAGCAGAGAAGAGACTGGGAACAGACACAAAGATAAGGACAATAAAATACCTCTGCATCACACTCACCCTCAGCGACATCATCATCCACCATCAGCTTGAGGCTCTTTCCTCGCCGCACGACCCGGACTGTGTGCCACTCGTTGTCATTGAGTTTCTGCCCAGCATAAAGGGTTTCAGGTCCCTTGCCTGGGGATGGTGATAGGTACAACAGTTAAAGCCAGACTCTCAATTAGTTCAGTATTTGCTCCATGGGAGAAGTCACCGAAATCAACCTGGTGCGATACAGGCCAGTAGATGTGTAGGTGTATTGTGACCTGCAATCAACCCTTACACCTTCCCAGCGCAGAGCAGGCAGGGTCACAGACCCTTCCACTCAGGGAAGTGCCTTCCTCTGCAGAGCCCAGAGGTTACTGCATTTAAAACAGAGGTACAGATATCTCTTGTGCTACAGTACTCATCTCCAGATGTCACATTGTACAGGGCACTGCAGTATTGGAAAAACAAGCTGCTGACAGAAATGTCTCCAGAGTGGAGCCATTACAGCAGAATCTGGATTTACAACAGCCCCAAGGTGCTTGGGATTCTTCTCAAAGTTAATCACGCTGGCCTCTCAACACTTAGGTATCCAACACCAGGCTGGTTTCAGTCTTTCAGTCTCAAGGAACCAAACAAAAACCCCACAAAACCCATAAAACCTCAAACCCCACCCCCCAAAAAATAATTAAAAGAAAAATTAAAACCACAGAAAGCCAACCACTCACCAATCTGGATGATTGCCCTAAAGGTTCTTTGGCAAAGCAGCCTGGTTATAAATAAGGTGCTTACTTCACCCCCTGAATTTCAGGTCAAACAGGAAAGAGGACCCTTTTCTTCTCCAAAAGGTAAACCCACAGTTGCCCTTGCAAACAATGCTCCTGGGAAAACAGCATTAGCGCTACCCACGTTTGTCCACTTTTGCTGCTCACCCATCACAGTTGACAGGCAATTACTTAAAATATTAATTGTTCAGATTACAGGACGGGAACACCTCACTCATGTCAAATGCTAAGTGGAATTGAATAATGGCGTGTGCTAGATTAAAAGCATCTATAGTCATTTCAGTACAGTACTAGAGAGTTTTTGGACACAGGTATATCAGAGAAATGCAGAATGGGGACAGCAGAACTTGCTGCACATTGGGTCTGGATCCACTGCCCGAACTGGCAGAAGGGGAACCCAAGAAAGGAAAACCAAGACACATTGAACATATTAAAAGAGACAAGACAGGGACAACAAGAGGCACTGACTCAGTTCAGCTTACTACACTGGTAAAACTTATGTCAGATGTACAGATTAGTTCTTTAAGTTTGTTCCACACAAGCAAATAAATATTTTCATTCAGATAGCCCACAAACAGCATTTATTTTCACTGGATTTCAATGGACTGGTCACATAACAGAGAATAAAATGCTGTACACATCTTCAACTGAAACTCTGCCCACAGGGATGCACTCATCTGTGTCATGGTG
This sequence comes from Mesitornis unicolor, assembly GCF_000695765.1. Taxonomy (NCBI): domain Eukaryota; kingdom Metazoa; phylum Chordata; class Aves; order Mesitornithiformes; family Mesitornithidae; genus Mesitornis; species Mesitornis unicolor. The sequence continues at coordinate 12,120 of NW_010190555.1, read as the reverse complement.
TGCACTAACAAGTAAGGGTAGCATACTCCATAGTGGGACAGAATTGAAGGAAGAGGTAGAAAGAAATACCCAGGGACTTTATATAGTCCATGGTATGCACAGTGCCTAACCAGCAACATCACTGCAACTGCTTCTCACTGAGGGGAGCATGGGCAAAGAAGGAGGTGTCTCATTCAGACAGGATATAACGTGTAGTAGGGGAATCCTACAGAAGAAGGCCAAAGCAAAATGACTATTCTGTTATTCTCCTTAAAGGATCACGCAGTTCACGTTAATAAAAAGGGAGTTTAATGCTCTTCCAATGAAGTCCATTGCTATCCAATTTTACCAAAGCGCAAGAGGGAAAAAAATAGGTTTTTTTACAGTGACCTGAAAAATAAGAGTCATTCTTGGATTAAAAAAAATGGGGAGTCACATATTGCAGTTACAGAGAGCATCTCCTTAACAGGAGAAACCCATAACCTCTGCAGTTCCTCATTCGTGTGCCAAAGCCACACTGAATCACGAATGTAAATCCAGCTGTACCAAGCAGCCACATCATGGCCAGAAAGCTTACGTTCTGTGGAACCAGACAGGCAAAACTGTTACACAGAGCCCAAAAAAGTTATGCTAGATTTACATCAGTAAGTGAGTACATTTTATCTCAGAGCACATATCACAAAATGATGTCTCTGGATGGCCAGTAAAATGACTGCCTACATCAAAATATACTGCATCGGTCACTGTAGTTCCACACAGCCACTTTCCAGGTAGGAAGTTAAAGGAGTTCATCTGGACCTGTATGTTTTTATAAGGCCACCTGAAAGCATGGGGAGTGAAGGGGTGAGTGAATACTTTTTAAAACCCTTTTCCAGTGGGTTTATTAGAGCTTTAGAGGGCTCAACCCAGAGCTAGAGTCGGGAGTGCTGACTTTGCTCCGCTAACAATATGACACTTGCTATGTAGCAGCTCTGTGTTCAGCATGGTTGAGTAAGAAAGTTGATGACTTTTTAGTTCCCACTTTCAGCCCTAGCCTGACAAAATAGGGGTCAGCCAAAATGAGCTGTTTGGGCTCGTCATTGCTACCTTGATGCGCCCTGTAACACTTTCAGAACAAAACTGTGATACCAGCAGAAGTCATTTGACTCGATTCTCAGAAAATGTAGCTTAACCAATTTATAAATAAATGAGTAGCAAGGTTCAGCTTTATAACTTCCTTTTCCAAATGAATAAGGTTGTCTACAAATGAGACTGCTATTTAGAAGTAACTGGTTAATAATTTAGGCTAATAAATTTTGAAAATTAAGCACTGTAGATGCAAACTATTCCATGTCATTTAAGTCCACATCTTCAGCAGCCAACTTAATATTTCATCAGTATTAAAAAAAAGTTAGGAGGTTTTAATACTCGCAAACCACTATTTTGTGTGCCACAATGGGAATTGGCTTATTTTGGTAGATGTCCAAACAACACTACATACAAAAATTCAATACAGGAGCACGCTCAAGAACATTCAGATAGGCTTTTCAAACCAGACATATTTGAGTTTAAAAGAAGTGTTAACCAAACATTATTTTAGTCTATTCAAACTGTTTTCAAATGCTTTCAAGACATTTACCCAGCATGTGGGCTGACCTGAAAAGCGGCAAAATTGTGTCCCCATTTTTCAAGTGACAGCGTGCAAATGAATTGCTGCTCTCTATGTAAGCTCCCACTGAATTCTGAGTGTTTCCAGGAACTGTGTACAGAGGAACTCCCACATCTGGATGTCTAATTTCATTTCACTGAGCATGATTACCACATGTGCTTCTACTATATAAGCATTTATGTGCGATCCATTTCTAAAAGACAACTTGAAGATACCTAAGCCAACAGCTGCAGATGCTGGAGAAAATAGAAAGGAGGTGGCCCACGTGTAGCAGAATTATCCATGCTTTCCCTAAATACCATCTCTTACTCAGTAAGGAATTTCTGAAAGCAAGTGTTCAGAACAAGGTTGGTCGGGGTTTTATTGTTCTATGGGATTTGGGGATTTTTTCTTCCTTTCAAGCTATCTGCACCTACGTCACCCATCAACTTCAAACACAGATGTAGGAGGAAGCAGAGCAGAAGGTTAGCTGGACAGGAGGGAAAAGGTCAAAGATTTATATCATCCCTTTGTGCAACAGTCTTTCATGATAAAGACAAGGAAAGACAAGGAACACTGGCAGCAATGTTATGAGCTGGATGCCTGGAAACACTTCCTATTTATAATACTATTGATGAGATGGCAGTTGGGCACGAGGTAATTTTTGCAATTTGTTTAATTTTTATGCATGAGAAGAGTAAAAGACAAAGTAAAAGGAAAAAAAAAAGAATTAGAAAGGTTCTACTGTAGCAATAACTTAATATTTAAGCTGCCAGAGCATGACTCCTGTTGGTGTCTCTGGTCCCCTCGGCCACTTCAGCCTCCTCCCTAATGTCCTCTGAGGAACTGTGTATCACACAGAATTGATCACTATCTCTCATTTTCAAACTCAAATGAGGCAGATTAATGCATATCCCTTCGGTGCTTTGCAGTAGTAAACACTACACTTAATCAGAAGAAAAAAAATCTCTCTAGGGCATCCCCATATCCTGGACATCAGCCCAGCTGCAGCTCAGGCTTCTTGGGCAAATATCACTTGATTCAGCTGCAGCAACTCCTCTTCATGCTCTCATGAATCCTTTGATATCTACTCAAACCCTGCATGCATATTGTTCATAAAAAATAACCAGTATATGCTTTCAAACATGGAAGAACTCCATCCAATCTGCATGGGATGTCTCAGTCACTATCTCTGTATCAAAGGTGCACTGCTGCTAATCAATAGCTTGGCCCAAACAGACTATACCCAAGTGGCAAGAATAGGCATGCCGAAGTATATAGACTCAAAAAGCAGTTCATGCCTTCTGAAAATGCCAAGTTGGTTTCCATCTGGCCCCCAAGAACCTGCTCATTTAGAACAAGCAACTGGTCAGAGGGATGCAGTTAAAACAAGAGCTCTGCAAACACCAGCTCTTATCTACCCTCAGTGGTTAACAGCACACAATTTCCCTTCTATGAAAGGAGAAAGAGGGTTACATCTCCTCACCAGTTCCTCACAGGTGGATCAAAAAAGTGTGCTTTTACCCTTGATGCAGGCTGTCATTACCTGATCCATTCATATGATTAAAATGACCTTCATGAAACCAGGCTATCTTCATTATTGCGTATCTTATCCAACACTACACAAGAGGTCAAATATTCAAGTCCACAGAACAGCAGAAGAGACGAACAGAAATAACATTGCCAGATTGATGAGAATGGAGAAGGTTTTTCCTCATCACAATCACCACAATAAATAATTCTGCAGTGATACCCTAATGCTTTGTAGAGAAGACCCTCAGCAGCAATAAAAAGGTTTTATCTGCTTTTTTCTTTTTAATTAAAATGCTCAGCTGCCATCTCAGCTTTGTTCAGGAGCAAGATGTATTTTATTTTTGTGTGTGTTTTATACAGGGTGATGAATGCCATCAGCACCCCAAGGCAGGGAGAGACTGGGAAGTTCTTCGCCTTTTTCTTTTGTGATTCACTGTGAAGAACACGTGCACACAGATTCATGAAACGTAAGAACGAATCACACGCCAAGCTGGACAGATTCTCTCAAAGCTTACAAGAAGCTGATCCACCCTATTTAAACATTAAGTCATACAGCGATTCCCTAAAGAACATTCAGATGTGAATAGTACAACCACAGAGTAAGATTCTTCACTGTAACCCTAACAGTGCGGCACAGGGGAGGGAGGTGATGAAACCAAAGCAAAGAACTGGAAAACTTCTATGAGAACAATTAATGTTAAGCAGTTAACTAACATCACTGAAAGAGACTACATCAAAATGCTATGCTCAGTATCTGCTGTCATCCAATACCAAAACACCCTACTTGTTTCTCAACCGCAATTATACTAATAGCGCTTTGGAAGATAATAGTCTTATATATATAGACTAAATATTTAGTAATATACATGAAATAATTATGGATAGTTATGCAATATTGGCAGATATTTTATGTAGCTGTTACCACACAAAACAGAATTCTTTTCCATGTATCGTGTCTTTACAAAAGATAGGTAGAAGCTATCCTAGGTCCAAAGATATTGAGCCACAATCTCTACAAGTAGTTTTGAACAAGGCAGAGGGAGAAGGAGGAAAAGGGGAAAGAAATGGGTGTAAAGACAAGGATACTGTCAATTATTCACACATCTTTACGGCTATCTGATCCATAGCGAGTTCCTACGAAGGATAGGGCAAATATCAAAACACAAGCGTGACTCAAAAGCAGAGCTGGCAGCTGCTCTGAAACCCTTTTGGTCTTGGTTGACTATAGTTCAGTGGTGTCAGTTTTGTTGGGTGTTTCCAGGTAGCACTAGTATGGACACTGCTTTTAGGAAGGTCTTTTTCTTGACCTGCATCCACTGCGCATCCCCAGGAGCATTGTTAATTGCTAGGAAACAACTGGCAACCCCCGACTCCCAGTACATCACAGGCGTTTATGTAGATGTCCCAGTCAAATCAACACGTATTCATGTACATACACACTTGTTTTGCTCATATACAGGTTTTAGAATCCCTCTTTTCACGAAAACATCAGCTGCCAACCAGGAATAAGCAGTTGCAGCTCCCTGCAGACAGTCAATACCTTCATTAGGGACCTTACCTGCACCAACCTTTCCGTTTCCTCAAGGAAAAGGATCATCTCCATGTACTATCCCACATTAGATAAAAACATAACATATCCTTAAGAAACAAATGTTTTTAGCAGGGCTTACAGAAAAGTTATATTCACAGCTTTACAGAGTGGCTTCATTGGGAAATCAATAAAGTTGTGCATGATTTACACCAGACTATGCAGAAGCAAACTTCAATTATTTACATTTGTACAGCAATAAAAAAAAATGCATACACAAAATCCTTTAAATACCCACAGAATCAATTAGGCTCATAAGTGCAAATAAGAATCCCACCCCAAACAGCCAAACTAATCAAGTCCATAGAATTAACTCAGCAAATAAGTGAAAAGTTGCCAGACCACCCTACTGTTTCCCTAAGAAACTCACCCCAGTCTTCCTATAAACTTGACATAAAAGTAAGTTAAGCTGGACTTTACTATGTGGATACAATCTGTTTTAAAATTCCTTCACAAGAAAAAACCCCAACAAAGAAAGAAAACCCCACCACAGTCCTTATTTAAAAAGTAAATAATTATTCCTTGGTTTTGCTATAAATACATGTAAGACCATATTGAATAACTGCTGCTTTTGGCCAACAGTGATAACAACACTCAGCAGGCCACATTCAGCATGATTGAACCTTGTTCATAAGGCTCCTAAACAAAACTTACTGCAGAAATTATGTTGTGTGTCATTCACTTGAGGTGAACATAACTTGTGATTAAGAATAAAACCGGAAATTATTTGATTGCATTTATATCAGACAGGTCACACCTGGCACAGATGGTCTTGTGTCCAGGTTTTTCCATTAAGGGCCCCGTTTACCTAAATTTCACTGCTGCTGAATTTTCACACTTTTAGAAACAACCCAACCTGTGTATCTTTATGGCAGACTCATTTTTAACAGTTATCAGGAAAACATTCACGTTAACAGGAACTTGATCCCCCCCTAAAAGTGTTTAAATAGGAGAGAGCAATTTCAGTGACAGGAGGTTTCACTGAAACATCTTCCAAAGAGAATTTTATTCTGACTCAGAAAACATTCAACACGTTTCACCGTCAAGCTAAGTGAAAAAGTTATTAGTGTTTACAAATAGAAGGAAGGTTTTTATTATCTATTCGAGATATTATTAATCTTTAATGGCAACAGATGGTTTCCCATTTTTATTGGGGGAGCTATTTTCACTTTTAAGGAAAGGGATTTTACTTTATATTCGCAACCAGCAAGGGGATCAGAAAAAGGACATGGAAATATGAAAACAATGATCAAGTATTCATACTTCTAAAATAAGGATTTACAGCAGTTTAATTACATTAACTTCAAAGCGATTGCAGTCAGCCTGGCTCTACCTTTGTTTTCAGATAGGGCTGTCGTATGAAACCCTTCTCACTGGCCAAAACACCACATGCTGCTGTTCCTCACAGACCAGGGCAACAAAGGCTTCAGTGCAGGAATAAAGACCTCAGAAGCCGCTGTACTGTGACTCATCCACCATTTGCTTAAGGAAATATTGGTACACACTAGACTTTCAGAGAGAAAAGCTCAAGAGGGCTATCTGGGTAAGCTAGGCCAGGAGCAGCCACTGGAGGGGAACGACCACAGTCACTGAAGCTGCTGCTTGGGCAGTTTTGTGTAAGCACAAAGGAGTGACAGTACTCAGTGTGTTGCTTTCCAGAGTCCCATTTTGCTTTCAAGATGACTACACTTCAATGATGAATAAAATAACTCTAGAAGTTCAACACAGATTCACACCCTTAGTAGCAAATGCTTGTTCATTTCAGGTATATTCATTTAACACATGCAGTTTGCCACCTGAGAAAGGAGTCTATGGCGCAAAAACCCCACAAAATCCCAAAGTTTTATCATAGCACACAATTTTAAACCACCTATTACAGCAACAATTATACACAGACTTCTGCAGACCACAGCAGTAATAAAGAGGTAAAGAGATCCTATTTTCAGAGAGCTTTACATTTTATTAGCTTTCCAGTTGTGTGGTGCTAATGTGCAAACACAGGATGCAGGCTTGACAAAGGTAGCGATTTAATTCTTCTGTTTATTCCTGGGTAGATACAATAGTACAGATGCCAAAACTAAACAGCTTCTCACTAATCCCATTCATGTCCCTTACTTGAAACACAGATGGACTGTGCTACCAACAGTAAGACAACTGGAGTTTCTCTTCCTGTTTAGTTTCAGATCTCTCCATGAAAGGTACAAAACAAGTGGATTAATCACAATGATAGCGAGAAAGAGATGCTGGAGGTGAGGCCAAGACAACCAGAGCGAGCCATATCATGCAGGCATGCACATAACTGCAATGAAATAACCTGACTGCTTACTGCCTGGACGAGACTCAAACTACTTCTCTCAGTGGGGGTTAAAAAATGAATCAAATGTATGAGTCTCTAAACCAAGTATCCCCAAAAGCCCTTTGCTGCTCTTATGTTAGTAGGGAACCACATTGCAGCAGGTTGGAGAAGCGTGTGTCGTCTCATTTGGTGGGCCTTCTCATGCTCCGATTGCCTCTATTTCTTCATTGGAAGGGATTATTTGAATTTTGGAATTATCTGAATGTTGTAGAGTTTTTTGTGCCTTTTTAAGTATTATAGCAGCTACTTCTCAACCTCTCATCTAAGTCTGAAAAGCAAGGAGATCAGAAAGCAAGACAAATCAGCTGATGCAGGACAATACAGCACCTTACAGTAATTGCACATACGTGTCTTTCAGGAAAGGATCAGAGATCACTTCCTAACCACAGGACTGCATCTTTGTCTCCCTCTTTCAAAACACAGAAAACAATGGCAAAGAAAGGGACTCCTCTTCCCAAAGCCATAACTGATGGTTGAACAGACAGTTGAGTCAGATGACAAGCTCAGGTGTTTGAAACTCCAGTCTCAAATATTGCATTTAAAAAACCAGTTGTTTAGGACACACTGCACAATCCTCACTAACAGCACAGTATCAGAACAGAAGACAGTCCTGCTACAAACATTTCTTTATTCACATATCAAGGGCAAAGAGCAGCAGCACCACACATACAGAGGACCTAAATTTCTCTCTCATTTAAGGTACCTTTCCCTGGGACACCCGGGTGCCTGAAGCATTACGAATGCACACAGAGTTATCTTCGGGGCTGCTACGACTATGACATGAAGTAGCTTCAAGCTCCCTCTAAGAGCATAACAGCATCACAGAAACTGTGTTTAACTGCTTACACCACCAGCAGGATGCCAGTCTTCTGCAGGGGGTGCAAAACACCACGTACGCTCTTGAGGTTTAGTTCTTTTTGCAATACTACCTCTGTTCTGAAGTTTGTCGCTTTTTTCAATCTTCAATGCCAGCCAAATAGTTTTCAATTCTGCATTGCTTATTAGCCAGTATCTATAATTTGACAGTGAACTCTATGCGTACTGGTGCATATAAATCATACTATTAACAAATACAAACAGCAATCAAAATTTGGAAGTGGAAACCTTGTGTTTTCAGATGTTGCTGCTAAACTGTACGTGCATAACTGCTAACACACATTGGTCCCCTCTGCCTGAGCTGAGAAACTGTGGTGAGAAGGCTGGTAAGTGGTACTTTGACCTACGTGCAAGAGTCTCTTTACTTTGCTTAAGGAGCTATTGAGGAAGGATCAAATGCTGCTGGAAAGCTGAGGGATCAGCCGGGCAGACTGGAGTGTTTCATGTTAAAGGCATTTGAAAGCTTAACCATCTCAAAGAGGTTTCTTTCACATGAAACAGAGACCTTAGCTGCGGTTACCTTTTGAAGAGCCACTGACTGTTTTCCTGGCCCTTAAATAGGAATTGTTAGCACAAGATAGTGACCATATGGCAATGCAGATGATACTATCCTGACTGAAATGCTTCCTGATATTACACACATAGAGCATTAGTATCTACATCACCTATTTAAGATAAGCTACATTTCAGTAACAACAATACATTTCCAGGTTACATACACGATGGCAAGTATGCCCCAGTAAAAACACCTTATGGGGAAGTGTTACTGAACTGACCTACACGAGACTAGAGACATGGAACAACCTCTCCAAATACTCCCAGTCCTTCCTTTTCTTGAGCTCTGTAAGTTAAATCCTTCTTTCTGGTTGCCACTTCCTAAGCCTTTCATTTACACCTTAGCATTTACAAAATTCCTCATTTTCCCAGGACACTACAATGCTCACGTATCCTTAAAATAAGGTTGGGGGATACTGCTGATCACATTTTATGAGGCAGAAACTGAGACAAAGTTGCATTGCCCAGAGCATCACAGAAAAAGCTTGGACCCTCTTGAATAAATGTTTTCTTTTCCTTTTAGCAAACTTTGCAAAACTGGATAAAACCTCACCAGAATCTGGAAGCCAGATCTACACTGATTACTGACTTTAAAGATTAAGACGCATCCAGCAGCCATGAAGTTGGTTTGAAGTCTAGCTGCAAATAATTTCTTTAACGCCACTTAACCCTTCTATATCCAAAAACTTCTCAGCAGTAGTCACAACGCATACACCCAGAAGAACTGGGACTCTGCTAGCAGAAACCCACCCGAGTCATAGCAGCAAGATCTATATCCACTAATGAAATTCAACAACATCCAGTCCACTGGTAGCATGCACTGGTTCCTTTCACCTGAACTTGGAAACCCAGGTGAGAAGAATGACAAGCAGTACACAGACCTAGAGGCAAGAGACTCCTTATTTAGCTTAAGGAGCTATCAAGGAAGGATCATGTGCTTCTGGAAAGCTGAGGGATCAGCAGTGCAGACTGAAGGCTAGTTGAGGATTTACAGATAAAGATGACATCTGAGGCAAATATTGAGAACTCTTTTGAAATTCAGATTTTAAAAGTCACAGCTTTCATGTCAGCTAAGGAGCACGTAAAGGAGAAAATGCCCGGGGAGAAGGAGAGAGAATGATAAGGCTAAGCACACGTGGCTTTAAACACATCCACATCTCTGCCCCCAGAGCTCCCAATGACAACGAGCGACTAAGATCCAGACTGATGCCACCCCTCTTCCCAAACATACCTCCCGAGTCACTCAGTTTCATATGTGTACCTTCATACAAACCCTGTATGCTTCATACAACATCCACGGGTAATTCTAGTATTGCTAAAATTAAATAGGATTACACCAGAGAATTAATCGCAAGGAATCGTCCTAGAGCAGCCACAGACTGGGAACGAGAGAAAACAGAAAGCCAGCAGATCTCTTCCCACCAAGAAGTAGATTTATTTCTGGAGTGGTACCGCTAGCATTTGGGTGTCTCCTTTCCTTGCCCAACACAAGAGAAGTTAATGGTCACTTTAAAAAGGCCAGAGCTCTGACAGCAACGTCAGGGTACAAATAATGAACGGAGCACAAGGGAGGACGGTGGTGACTTTATAGCTCCCGAGATCAATCGATGCCTGTGCGTGCTCATCAGCATCTTGGTTACAAGGGTCATCAATCCTTATGCACCGCACTTAAAACAGTAGCAGCAGCCAGCATTGTAAAGCTTCTAAAGAAGCAAAATAATCTAGTCGTATTTGGATTACATATCATCTCAAGCTGTTCCAGAGACATTGAAGCAATAAGGTTGTTTGACTATCAAGCGATAGTATATTTTGGCCTCTGGCTAAGTTGTAAGAACAGCAGCATTTGATCAATGGCATACGCTGGTCACAAACATGTCACTTAGCAGTTTCACTTCCCACTGAAAGCTTAGCGACACGATCATGTTTTCCATCGCAAGCTTGGAACGACATCTTTTTGCTCTGAGAAAAGGTTACTTCTGTGTTGCCTTTCAGAAGACACAAAAAACCCCAACACAAAACCCCCACAGCCTCTTTCATTTCCTTCTCCAGTTGTCTGTTAGGAAAGGAGACAGTGGTTGTTGCAGGGCTGGGTAGATTATACACACCTCTCTCCACGATATCTGTGTTTCCAGCTAGTGAACAGCTGGTGTGCTGCCATGTTGAGCAAATCAGTGTTTCTCTCATTTCTATTGTTCACTGGAGCACTGTTAGAATTAATCCATGCACATTTAGAAACCCTTCAGCTCCTATGCTGAACAAATGCTGTAACACCACTAGCGTTTCTACAGTCCATACCATCAGCAAATATGTTATTTAAAAGTGATCACAGCAGCAGAACGTTTACAGACTCTCTTTAAAATGTGGATCTATAGATTCTAGAATCAGTGTAAGATAAAACACCACAGTGACTGGAACATCAAGTCCAAAATACCAATCAGCTGAGGAAAAGGGATCCCCAGGACATAGCACCCAAGTGTTAACACTGGCCATGATACAGATGATCGAGATTACTATACAGAGTGAGTCTCATGCTTTATAAAGCTCCTTGATTTCAAGGGGAATAAGCAGTCCTCTCAAGGGTTTATGTTTGTGGGGAGGTGTTTTCTGTTTTTCCTAAGGCACCTTAGGATGATCACTAAGACTTGCAATCCCACTACGGAATCAGTCAAAAAGCAAATGCCATCACTCAGCGCATCATACTCCCAACAACATTAATCACGTGGGGAAGTAAGGGTTCGATTGATTATTCAAGGCAATAGCCAAGCCTGGAGAATGAGGATTAGACTTCAGAAGGTTCCTGTTCCCAAATCTTCAAAGTACTGGTTCTTCAGGTGTCAGGTTTTTATAGAAATGACTGCTTTCATCTGCAAGTGTCATATTAGTCTGATCTCACTAGGGTCTTCTACAATAAAGCACTCCTGTACTTTGCAGGATCATGGGCCAAGTTTGCTTTGCTGTCCAGTTTTGTTCTGGTTTTCACATTGTTTAACCTGTATTGACAATGAAGGCTTTAGGTCACTGGTTCCTAAACTACTCCCTCTCACTGGTTTGAGAGCTCTTATCAAGTACAGCACGTACAACCAGCAGTCTGAGGAGAAGCTGGATGGCCTGTATGAAACTGATAGTCAAGAAATCTTCCCCAGTCAACAACCCAGGGTTTCTCACTGAATGGTTAAAGAAACTTTTAACATGGAAGGATACTTCGAAAAAATACTCATCTGTGTGCTCCAGATGTGTGTGCTACTGCAGTTTGAGAAGTCTAATGCCCTCCAACTCCCTTCATGTCGACATAGGCTAATAAAGCACTGCAGTGCCCAGAGTGTAAGTAAAGATTTTGACATCTTCCCTGTCACCCACGTTGCCTAAACCAAAAGGTGAAAGAGAAAGATGAAGAGAAGGCAACAGAAGTCTGAAACCAACCTATCCAGCTGCAATTGAAACAAGAAAAAAGCAACCCCGAACAAGCAGCAGCCCCCGCGTCGTGCCTTCTGACCAGCTCATGCATCGGTATCCAAACTGACACTCAGCACCCCGTCACCCGTGCCCGCCCCGCTCCCAGCCACCCACGGCCCGGGGACCGCTACCCCCCGCCCGCGGAGCCCCTCG
>NW_010190554.1:0-9194 GCF_000695765.1 Mesitornis unicolor | reverse complement strand
ATTTAGGTAGAATTCCATGATGAATCAAGGGTGAATGTGAACTAGAAGACAATGGTGCCATCTGGCCCTTCAGCAGGTCCTTGTATGCCGTAAGCCTTGCAGAATTGAAGGAAGGTGATGTTAATCACCAGGCGCCGGCAGCTGCTGCTGGAGCTGTTCCTCAGCTGAAGCACTGCTCAGCAGGGGCCTGCAATTCCTCCAAAATACATTTCCTTTAAAAGTGTAAATTTTGAAGCATATTTCTTAAGCAGCAGCAGCCACTGGTACGAATAAATGCACAGATCCACCTGCTACCCACTTTGAAAGCAGGTCTACTCAAACAAGGGATGGCAGGAACTAAGATACCTGGCTGATGTTTTTGGCTCAGCGTTTGATATGCTGCATGAATTTTGGCAAAGCATTTCTCATTATAGCTCTTCTCCCTTCCAGTTTGCCAAGTTGCAAGCACTCCTTGAGACCAGCTGAGTATAATCCTGTCTTTAGATGAAGCCTAATGAAACAAGACTCTGATCTCAGCCAGTGCATCTAGACCAAACTTGTTCAACTTAGTTTTTTCATTTAGGTATATCCAAAAAAAACCTCAAAACCAGAAGGGCTCAGCAGCCTGTTTGCCAGCAGCAGCAGCGCCAGGGGCCAATTGAAGTGACTGGCAGACTGCAAAAAATCTGGGATGTCCTCTTGCACTGCAGGACAAGTCACATAGAGAAACCAGGCAAAATTTGCTTCCAGTGAAATCCCTGACCAGAGTCCTCCCACTGCCTGGTGCTGGTTTAGGCACCACTGTAATATAGTAAGTAAGTGAAGTCATACAACTGGCTCACAACCAGTCATGGACCACAGAACTGGTGACGTGTCTAACAGGACACGTGCTGTCTTTTTTTCCTTGCTCTGGGAGTCCCTGCTAGCCTTTAAATGTTCAGGCCTTTTCCAAATCCTATGAAATTCCAGATGGAAATAACCCTTCATGGGAAGAAGCTAAACACCATGTAGTTACCAGGCACCATACCTGCTGCATGCAGTGGCACCCAGGAGGAGTTGGGTCTGCTGGATGCACTGGTGGCAGGGGGCAGCACCCTGCCCTGCGTTCCTATGGGGCTAATGAAATAATTCCTAGATTCATTCACTGATTGAGGCTTGGAGTACAAGGAGAGGGCAAAGAAACAAGAAAATAAACCACTTCTTTGTCAGCATTTTTTCAGGGAACCCCAGGTTTTTCCTATTGGCCGATGTGCAACCTGCAGCAGAAATGTTTGATAGCAGAAGGGAGAAAATAATAAATATACCTGTTTGTTTCCTACTTAAAAGAAATATTTTCTTACAATCAGCAAAGGAACAGCAACACACATTGACAAACAAACTAATTTTAAATGCTTCTGGTAGGATACCTGCACCCGTTTTGTTCCTGAAAGGTGGACTGACTTGTTTAATTAGCATGGTCCCAGCACAAACCACCTCAGGCGTGTGGGCAGGGGCAGCCAGGCAGGGGGATGAAGCGTGGGTCTCACCTCCTGTCGTGGTTTATACAGTTGTTCTGTCACCCAATGGCTCCTCTCCACCTGAGAAGGGGGGTCAGGAAAAGGAAAGGAGATTCATGGGTCGAAATAGAAATAGATTTAATAAAATAATAATGAGAAAACCTGATACTAATAACAGTTATAATATAAAATACACAGTTATACTCAGTCAATATTGTGGGGGAGTAGGTCTCAGAGGTAGGATGGTAAACAAGTCCCTCTCAAGATGTCAGCTACAGAAGAGGGAAGAAGGAGCAGGAGGGAGAGAAAGAAAAGGGCTGTTCCCAGCAAACTCCCCAATTTATAGTGAATGTGACGTTTATGGTATTGAATAAATCTATTGGCCAGCTTGGGTCATCTGTCCTGGCTTTTGCTTCTCCTAACTTCCGCACCTGGCCAACTCAAGAATGCTGAAGACCTTGATCCCTATGGCAAACTGCATACCAGGATCAGCCACAGAGTGTCTTATTAACTTTGCTGGCATGAAATGTTGCAGTCCTTACAAAATCACAGTTTCCCTCAACAGAAAACTGACTCTAAAACTCTGTCCCAGTAAACCAGGACACCTCCACAGCCTTCCTCGTAGCCCGGCTGGGCATCAGCCTGTGCCCAAGGCTGCCAGGGGAGACCCTCAAGCTGGTGGTACCCAGTTCCTTTCCATTCTGCCACCTCCAGAAAAATATTTTCTAGCTTTGAAATGATGGAGTAGCAGAAGCTAAAAGGACTATTTATTCACAGAGAACCTTTGTTCCAGCAGCTAATGAGCAGATTCAGCAGACAGTGATGTCCCCTCCTCTAAATTGCTCACACAAGAGGTCACAGAGGCTCTTACAAGGGCACCAGCTTTGTGTTATCTGTCTCTGTGCACGAGAGGATGGATAACCTTTATTTTTCAGTACTCGTGGGTCAAACCCGACAAGGCGCTGATCATTGCAAGCACCCATTGACAAATGAGGTGTCTTAGCAACTCTCAAGAGGGGATCAGCATCTGGCAGAGGAAAAGGCTGCAGGGCTGAGCTACCCAGACAGCTCACACAGCAATAAATTTGAGCTGCCGTGCTGGCAAATGCATCAGTTGCTCATGCTCAGCAGTGCTTCTCACACAGCTGGGCATGCTGACTTTAAACTTTACCTGCACAGGGAAATGACTCTCTCAAATATTTTCAAGAGCCAGTTTGTTGCAGACAGTTTGAGGAAACGCGGAAATCCTGCGCTGCCCTGTACACAGCCACAAGGAACTTCTATGATTTGCTTTGTCTGCTTAGAGAGGAACTGCCAGATGCTGCAAGCCTTTTACAAATCTGTACTTCCCAGTTGTTTCAACATATGTGACCACATCCCCTATGAAAAGAAGCTAGTGTGATTTATTTTCCTTTTTCAGGTTGCATTTTCCAGTATTCAGGCTTTCTTTACATAAATTTGGATTTGATTGCCTCCACCTTTTGGTATTTTTGCCTAAGGTCACACACAGAGACTATAACCACCAACTAAAATAGCTAATACCAACAATATCAAATTGATCCCTTCCTAGCTCAAGCTGTGTTATTTAGGGCACTGCAAATCTGAACACAGTATAAGCCACCTTACACATGCGGTATTTGCACAATGAGAATGAACTGTTGTCAGCAAAGTGATTTTGATGCCAATGAAACAACCCACCTCTTAATTATTGGAGTGTTTTTATTTTAGACCTTGGAAAGCATCTCTAGGCTAATTCACAGCACCTCAGTGTAGCAGCCCACTTTGCAGTTCCAGTGCACTGCTGTTGCTATTTTGCTGCATAAACTGAGTTCAAAAATCGTACTAGAAATCATGGGGAAACTATATTGCAAAGTCAGATTTTTAAGATCTTACTCTTCAGGATTAATTTATTTTTTTCAAAATGTGCGCACTCCTTAATCCTTTGTTTCAATCTGAAAGGTGATGAGGGTTTGTCAGAGCCACAAGAAAGACCAGAAATGCACCCTCAGATCTGAATAAATTATCTTTTTCATTTTGTGGGAAAAGCTTGATTTTGGACTAATGACCAAGATTTATCAGCAAAACCATAGGCATAAAAACCATCACGCTTCACCAGTATGATTAATTCAGCCATATTGCACATGTGTTATGCAGGAACTTCTACTCCTTTGCTATGTCAAGGAGTATCTGTTGTTTATCACGCATAAACCCCAATTTTCTGAAGATGTGCAACGCAGACCAAGTACTACTACTGGAATGTGAACGTCCCACTGTGTTGACTGGTGAGTATTTTCATTCCATGAACTTCACATTGCATGATGAGGGACACCAGTTAGCAAAAAGACCAGGCAAGTGAAACGCTGCTGGAGAACTTGGGAATTTCTTGCGTGATCAGCTGACAAAAAAGTGAAAAGAAAGAAACCGCCTGCTCTGAATTAACTGGTGCAAGGTGTAAGCATTGGAATCAGCTGACCAGGGAAGTGATAGTCACATGTAGATGTGGCACTCCGGGACATGGTTTAGTGGGCATAGTGGTGTTAGGTTGATGGTTGGACTTGATGATCTTAGAGGTCTTTTCCACCCTTAATGATTCTGTGATTCTATATCCACACTAGCAGAGCTTACCCTTGGTTTGTTTTGATATTTGATAAGCGACCATTTCCCTTGAAGGTACATCTGCATTGCTTCTCATCCTTGCTATTCACAGAACAATATTAATTTTGGGTTAAGATGAAGGTTATTGCATTGTGAAGAAATGTATGTACTTGAGAAGAAAAAAAACCCTGCTTATGTGGGCAATGTAAAATATTTGAGATGCCTCATTTCCTCACTTCTAAGGACTTCTAAGGTCCCTTTTTCTGCTTGAACTGAAATGCAGACACTTCTCTCTCTCTTTTTATATTTTATGGCTGCATGACTCTTCAGCAACTGCAGTTCCAACCACCACTTAACTTTTTCTCTAGGAAATTCTCGAGTGCCTCTCTTTATATTAAATTATTGCTGCTCTAGTGGAGAATAGAAAAGATCCCGTTATACTATTTTTGGTTCATTAAGTTTCTAATTACTTTCATTTTGATATTGAAAAGCACCAATTAATGCTTTTAATGTGTAATATTAGTAATGCCCTACAAATTAATTAATACCATTTTAGAAAAATGTAAAATATTTATTCCCTATGAAATATATAGTAGAATTAAAGGCTAAGAATATTTATAAATTACTTAAGAGTAAAAAATGTATAGAACTAATTGCTAGTATCTCATAATCAAGCATTCTGAATCCAGAAAACTAAATTAAGATTAGTCTTTTAAAAAGCACAGAACAGACTAAATAACAAAATTCTCAGTTGAAACAATTCATAATGAAACCTCTCAAACAGCCCAGACTCCTGCCTGTTGTGTCAGAGACAGAGAACTTGTCTTCCAAATAGATTCCTTCTGTGTAATTACTGAAAGGCAGTATTTAATTCTTGGTTTTAAACTTCTAACCTTGTAATTACATATTTGGATAAGGATAACCACATCTCTGAGCATCCTGTGATTAGAAGCAATCCTGTGCAAGAAAATAATTATTACACCACTGCAACAATTTATTTTATGTTTCACCTTTACGTCCCTGATACATGCTTAAGGTCTGAACTTTAATACAGGGCTTTCTTCATCTGAGGATTTGCTTAATTCTGGAACAGCTTACTGAAAATTTCCAACTGTGAACACCAACTTAGAAGTGCTAAGAAGAAGCCACCCATACCTACTCTTTCTACATTTCTCTTAACCAACACATGCCTCAGTTCTCTTTGCTTTGTAAGCTCAGTGAAAGCCTGGAGTTCTCCTCCTGTGGCTCCTTCTCCCTCGCCTGGCCTCTGCTGCCACATTCAGCCACCATAGCATTTGTGGGAGCCTTGAACAACCTCCTCGCAGGCAGCTCCAGCTCTCCCCTACATGCCCGTTTGACTGTCAGGAACTTGCCATAAGTCAACTGAGCTTCTCTCCCTGAGAGGTTTTTCCCTCCATCTTTCACAGCTCTACCCTCCCCTTTCCCTTCCCTCACTCAACCAGCGTGGCTTTTGGAGGTCCCTCTCCATCTGACTTGCTGGACTCCAGCATGGGTGGTATAAAGCTCAGTCCTTGTTCTCTTTTCTATGCCTTACCTCTGGGTAATTCCAACTGCAAACACAAATTCAGCTGCTGAACAATGTAAAGATCGAGTGCTGTATTCAGATCAGTCTCTCAAGGTGAGATCAACCTGACCAAAAATAAAAGGTTACAGTGTAGGTGTCTCCACTTGCAACACTGACTGGGCTCCCTTTACAGCTAATCCTATAGGAGGTATCTAAAGCAGGTCAGATGAATAGCACCCAGGAAAAACCTGTTTCCCTTCTCTACCTAAAAAGGGAGCCCAGCTGAGTGACTCTGATGCTGATGACTCCACTGTAGAAAAAACTGGGCAGGATGAATTGCAGACCTTCTTTCCAAACACAGCCTGGCCTCTCTGATGCCTGCTCAGATAAGTTTTGCTGTCAGCTCAAGCTCAAGCTCAAGCTCAGACCACTTCATCATGCTGCTCCTCAGCTCCTGTTCAGGCCAATGTTCATGTACGGCTACAACTGAGAGACATATTTGGTTCAGACCTCTCTGTCCTTATTCAGGCCATGTCTGAACCTTCCAAAGTATAAATAGAATTAATATAAATAATTCCTGACACAAAGCCTTTCTGTCTCCATCCATGAAGCTAAGGCTTTCAGGCAAAACTAATGCACCATCAAAATTCCTCTTTTGCTTGCAAGAAACATTTCACAAGGGTTAGGTTTCCTTTTGCACAGGAAAATACCATCTCACCAATGTCTCGTGACTCTGCATACAACCTGTCCCCTTAGGTTAGGAGCCAGGCTGTCCCACGCGACATCGTTGCCTGGCACAATGGGCTCCTTGTTCATGACTGCTGCTCTTATACGCTACAAATTAATAGATCTAAAATGGCAACAGCAGCCACCAAGTCACGATCAGCATATGCATAATAATATAAAGAACAGCCGCTTTAACCTTAAGAGGCACAGCTGTAATTTGGGGACAATGTATGCTGTTAATTGTGTTGGGAGAAACTGAACATATTTGTCACTCCTTTGATTATCCTGCCACTTCCTAGAAGCATTGCAGATTTGCTATTTAATGTCTAAAAATGTCTTTTAAAGTAAAAGAGTGTTTTGACCATGTTGCAATACAGACAATACCTGTCTGCTAGTCAGGTTTGAATCACACACCTTGGACGGTTTCCATAGACTAGACTCTAGAGTGTTCAGTGGAAATGTTTCATATTGAGGGTTTTTTCTTCTTGATTTTGTGTTGAATAAATTCGTGTCCTTAAAGAAACTCTAACAGGGAGTCCTTGCTGTGATGGGAAACAAATTAGTCCTTACTTACAAGAAGTTATTGTTCTGAAAGAGTATATGGGAATCTCAAGCAGGATCGTTGAGTGTTATTACCTGGTTTGGTTTTGTTTTTTCAGTAAACCTTTTTTAAGCATGTATTAGTGTGTTGCGGGTTTTTTCATGTGTAGGGTATTTTAGGATGTATGTGTGGGAGTGTGAGAGAAAAGGTAGGTATTAAACTGCTGGAGTGACAATAGCTCTAGCCTTTTCTGGACAATCTGTAAATTGTAATGAAAACTATCTTGAAGGCTATGTGCAATGAATCTTTTTGTGAAGGGTACTATGTGGGTTGGAGAAAAAATAGCATGGAAGTAAAAATTCTGTTAAAATGCCAAAGACCAAAATTCTCTCCTTTTGTTTTTAAAGTTGAAAACAGAAAACTTAGTCTCTTAGTTTAAACTGAGGGATGAAAAGAAATTATGCTGCAGGTGCTACAATAAGTTAATTACTAAAGTGAGCTTTACTTAACATGTGACAACAGCAAAACACTCACATAAAAGAAATTTGGTGGCTGCCATTTAAGTGTGTTAGTGACTGCATTATACTTTGTTAAGACTGGGATGGTTAATACATTTATTTTATTTAAGGTAAGTATAATAGAAATTGAGCTCTTTTGGTAGCTGAAATAAAAGGAGTACCATATTCTGAACAGGCATGAGCAGATGAATTAAAAGCCATCTTCTGCATGTTGATGGAGATTTGAATACAGTTGTGATAAAAAAGAACAAAATGCCTAGTTCTTGGCTACCTGTGGTCCTAGCGGCAATTGTTAGCTGGAGAGGGGGCTGGAAATATCTTCTGCTCAGTACAAGAAAGTGGGACTTTGCTCATTCTTTGTGCATTAACAGTGTTGCACAAGAGACACAGCAGTCCGTTATCACTGTCTCATCCTAAATGAAAGAACATTCAGAAAATAAAAATATCACAAACTAGGATTCAACAAACAGTAATTCACAAGTGCAGTGATACTTTTCTCTCCTAACATTGCTGATGTTCTACTTCCAAGAGGAAAAACCTGAAAAGGTAAGTATCTTGCCAATGTGATGGGCACATGCACCTTGTGCTGTAAAGTAAATGGAAAGAAGGTCACAAGTCAGCTTGGAAAACCAACACGAAGAACTGTCACCATGATGGTTGCAAAGAATAGTTTTGTGCAGGTGAGTACCTGCAGCTGCCCTCTCCTCAGTGGTGAATGCGTGCGATAGTGATGGCTTCTATTTGTAAAGGAATGCTTATTTATGATGCTATATGGGTATTTTTTTAGTCTAAAATTTTATCTAACATCTAGAGGTAAACTATTTCAAGTATTTTTAATCGCCAGTATTATTTCATTAAAATCTAGCTGTGTTTCTGCTTCCTTGCTGTTTAGACCTTTGCAGTCAAGTAGGAACAACTGAAAAAAATTAGAGACCAGGAATCAGGTCCTCTTTATTTACAAAATGTACAAAGTCCTCTTCTCATTGGCACTTAGCATGTTTTACAAGCAAATACTCCATTTGGACTGCTGAAGGATGTTAATACAGAACCACTGCCTTTACAGACACCTCACACACTGGTGCCAGGCTTAAGCTTCACTCAAATATGGTTTGCATCTTGTCCTGAGTTTTCACTGATGCTGCCAAGATTGTAATTGTTGCTGATACAGCTGATGCTGGCATGAGTCTGAAGTGAGGCATCGAAAAAAAACACAAACCAAGCCTGTAAACCACTACTGAGGAGTTAAATTTCCAGGCTGAGCTTGCTGGGACCAGAGCCCAGTGTCAAGGGATGCTGTCCCTTGCCAAATGGTCCTCACGCCTGGGAAGGGCCAAGCTCCTCCGAAAACAAGACAGCAGCAACCTCCTCAGCAGCAACCAAGTGTCCTAAGGAGGACAGGCAGCCCCTGCAACCAGAGGGACATGCACAGCTAGGGCTAGGACAGGGAGGTCAGGCGGCCCTGGTGATGAGAGGGAAAGGGGACAAGGTGAGGTGCTGCGGGCCAAGAGCAGGGCGTGTGGTTTCGCCGTGGGCGGGAGCGCTCCCCGTGGGCTCTGGGATTGCCTCGCTCCCTGCTGGCGAAGGAGGTGGCCACTGGGGGCTGAGGCAAAATGGCGCTCCCCATTCACCACCTCCTCAGAAGACCATGAACTACAGTTCCCGGCGTGCCCCGCGCGAAGCCGGCCTGTACCGGAAGGAAGGCCAGGGGCCGCGTCCCGACATTTTGAAAATTCCCGCGGTGTCCTCGGCCAACTCTCGCGAGAATCTCTCTCCCCCCTCCTCCCTATCCTTCCCCCCCGACTTCGACCCGACTC
>NW_010190553.1:0-1736 GCF_000695765.1 Mesitornis unicolor | reverse complement strand
GGGGGAGGGGCATGGACCGGGGGGGCGTGCACCGGGGACAGGCACCCGGGGGGTGTGCACCGAGTGGGGTGCGTGCACCGAGGGGGGGGATGCACGGGTGGGGTGTGCACTGATGAGGGGGGCAAGCAGTGCAATTTCGGGCCCCTACAGATGATCCAGGGCCTTGCACCCAGAAGCAGAGCAGCCTTTGCACCCTTGCACCCACAGCTGGGGCGGAGGGAGCTGGACACGCAGCAGCCCATCTGCCCCAAATTTGGGGAGTCAAAGGGGGTTTACCGTGCAGAAGTGGGGTGCACAGCACGCGTGGGGGTATTACAAGAGCCTGAGCAACGCGGTCGCTAAATATCTCAGCTGGGGATGGGTGCTGAGAGGGGTGGGTGCTCTGTCCCCTACAGGGGTGCACTGTGGGAACCACATCACGTCCCACGGGCTGGCGCTGAACTGCTGCACAGACCTCACCTGGTTCGACCACATCGTCCCCTGCGGGCTGGAGGGCAAAGGCGTCACCTCGCTCAGCCGCGAGCTGGGACGAAACGTCACCGTCGACCGCGTCCTCCAGCCTTTCCTCGACTCCTTCCAGGAGGTGTTCGACTGCACCTTGGTCTGTTCAGATGACCCCGGGGACTAGGAGGAGCCACGGCATCTTGGCTGGGTGTTTTTGGCAAACTCTGGGCACGTGTTGGCCACCCGGGGCTTTATTGCGAGGCAAAAGCTCTTGTGCCATCACCTGTGGACCATGTGTGGATGGTGGCAAAGAGGTTGTGGCCGTTGCTTAAACATCCAAAACTCCATCCAAACTGCTTTCCCCCGTCTCCATCTCTCAGCTGAGACCTCCAAGGGTACCACGTCCTCATCGCTTGCTGGAGAAATGCCCAAAGGGGCACTTTTGTTGGGTTTTTCTGCCTCTGTCCCTCATAAAATGCAAAATTTGGGTGAACGCTCACACAACCTTTGGACAGGAGGAAGAGGGATGTGTTGATTGAGCACCTTTTCCTCATTGCCATGTCAAAAGAGGCAGGTTTTCTATAAAGAGAGTTGCTGAGATCTCCACCTGCCATTACTTTGTTCATTTATTTACTCCAAGACTTTATAAACGACGACTTTTTTCTTGCCCTGTGCCTGGAGAAATCCTCGCGTGGCCGAGATCTTCACTGCGGTGTCAAGTTGGGTAGAAAAATCAACATTAAGAGGTCGTAAATGATTGTTCAAAGGCCACTGGGGTGATGCTGATGCGGTGGGAAAGCAGGAGGAGGAGGGGAAGAGGTCGGGGTGCTCCTCCGTAATCGCTGCCCCGGCCGCAGCATCCATGTGGTCTTGCAGCAGGCAAAAGGATGTGGTCACCTTGGGGTCCCGATGGCACTGGGGGCCGTGCCCATCGATCCAAACCTATAGGTAGACACAAGAAAAAGTGATTTAAATTAACAAATTTCTTAAGAGATAAGAAGCCAAGTGAGATTGAGCTCTGCGGAGCTGCCTGCCACCCCTCGGGTGCCCCTCACCGCTGCTTCAGGCCTCCTTTCTACCCCACGAGCTTCTGTGGGTCCCCATGAGCCACCCATGGGTGCCTGCTCATGGGTCCCCAGGGGTTTTTGGGTGGGTGAAGGGTGCAGCTGGGAGCAATGGGGCTGGAAGTGCCCTGGGAGGGCAGTAATGGGGGTAAAAGTCCATTTCATGGAGCGGATGCAGCTCCAGGAGGGGATGGCGAGTGGGGACGAAGGTGGCCCCGGGCAGGCTTA
>NW_010190552.1:24557-24774 GCF_000695765.1 Mesitornis unicolor | reverse complement strand
TTCGGGGCGCTTTACTCCCCTCGGTACCAATTGCTGTGGGGCCGGCCCGCCACCCCCCCGCCATGCACACCCCTCTTTCCCCACCCTGGGAGCCCTTTGCACTGCCAGAACTCCATGTAGACCCTCCCCTTTCCCATATAGAGACCCTCCCTTCCCAAAGGGACCCCACCTTTCCATAGAGACCCCCGTTTCCTTCTCATAGGGACCCCTCCATTCC
>NW_010190552.1:0-24500 GCF_000695765.1 Mesitornis unicolor | reverse complement strand
GTGCATGACTGCTGTCCCCTCACTCCCAGCATGGATACCCCCTCTGATGTCTGCTCTCTGCCCGCAGGTTCCCCTCCTCGCTGTGCGTGGGGCTGGGCCAGGTGAGTGAGATCCCCTTGCCTGTTCCCCCTGACCCACCCCATTTTGGGGAGGGTGCCCATTGGGCTGACCCCTGCTCTTTTACAGATGCTGGCAACGGTGGCTGTGCTCTGGGCGGGCAAGGCGCTGCGGGTGGTCAAGTTCCCTGACCTTGACCGCCATGTCCCACGGCGGGTAAGACCCCTCCCTGGGGACCCTGACCCCTCTCTGGGCACCCCCTGGGCATCCTGTCCCCCTCCCTGGGCACCTGGTCCACCCCTGGGTGGGCTTTGC
The DNA here is from genome assembly GCF_000695765.1 of Mesitornis unicolor. Lineage (NCBI taxonomy): Eukaryota > Metazoa > Chordata > Aves > Mesitornithiformes > Mesitornithidae > Mesitornis > Mesitornis unicolor. The sequence continues at coordinate 24,128 of NW_010190552.1, read as the reverse complement.
CCCAGCCCCTCGCCCATGGAGGCCATCACAGCCTTTTTGGCAGCGGGATGCCTGTGGGAGCAGCTTGGGACTGAGGTGCTGGGACACGTGTGGGACATTTCCATGTAATACTTCTAATAATTTGATACATACTTATTAAAAAAGGGGAGCTCCCCAGTTCTCTCCAGTCACTCACGTGGGGTGGTATCCATCTTTCTTGTTTTCCAGACGTTTCCTCTACCTCTCCTGTATTTCGGGAACCAGATCACAGGACTGTTCAGCACAAAGAAACTGAAGTATGGGCGGCTTTTCTCTGTGAGGGGGTGCACACTGGGGTCCTTGGGATGGGAGATCCAGTGTTGGTCATGCAAAAATGTACATCCATTATAAAATAACCCTCGTGTGGTTTCCAGGTGCATCCCTCTGGGTGGGGAGGGCCCCCCCACCCTGACAGGGTCCATGTAAGCTATACCTTTTTGGGTATGAGAATAATGGAGTTTTCCTATGGAAACCGAGCCTGGCTCTGCTCCCTGGGTGGCCGTGTTTTGGGAGGGGTTGTGGGGGGGGACACCTCTTTCACCTCACTTTAACCCTTTCTGTCACAGCCTGCCCATGTTCACCGTCCTGCGGAGGTTTTCCATCCTGTTTACGATGTTTGCCGAAGGATTCCTGCTCAAGTGAGTGTCCCCAGCCCCTGCCCTTCAGTGCTACCAGTGGGGAGAACTGGGAAAGCCTGATGGCAGTAGAACATCTGTGCCCTGGGGTGCTGCGTGGTCAGGGTTTGTTTTTGGCTCGGAGCTGGGTTTTGGGAGCGAGGGTGGGCGGAGGAAGCGGATGCGGGGAGCAGTGGTGCCTTCCCAATTCCAGCGACTTGCCTGGATCTGCAGGGCTGTTTTCCCGGGGAGCTGGGCCAGACTGTGCCAAACTGTGCTGCAGGCACAGTTTGGGAGGTGAAGGTGCTCCCTCACTGACCCGTGCCCAGCAAAACCTGTAACACTCCAAAAACGTGCACCTCACTGATGCCAAGTTATTTTTTAATTTAAAATCACTGAGATAATTGTCTAAAAATGCCTTGCTTTTACTCACTGCTTTGGCACGGGTGGGTTTGCTCGGGGTTTTCTCCTTCCTCGCTCCATGAGTGTGTCTCCTTGCTGTCCCCAAAACGATGCCGTGGGTGACGGGTTGTCCTCCTGCCCCCTTTTCCAGGAAGAAGTTTTCTTGGAGCATTCAGATGACAGTATTTGCCATGATCATAGGCGCATTTGTGGCTGCCAGGTGAGCTCCTGCTTTGGTGTCCCCTCTCTGTCTCACACAGGGACTCCCCAAAGCTAAAGTGAACAAAATACCACGCTATATCCCCAAAAATAGATAATAAATGCTGAATTTCCACCCCCTCTAATAGGAAAATATGTTTTACTGACCCAAATTCCAGTCCCTCCTCCTGTGATTAATATTTTCTGGCCAAACAGAGGGTGGAAGGAGTATTTCAAGTTTAGAACTTTAACTTCTGTATTTCCCCCCCCACTTTCCCAGTGCTGACTTGGCATTTGACCTAGAAGGATATATTTTTATCCTTATTAACGACGCCTTAACAGCTGCAAACGGTGCCTACGTGAAACAGAAGCTGGATTCAAAGGTAGGCAGCGCCTTGGCTTCTCACGCTTGCATTGCAAAGGGAGGAGGCTCTCCCAAAATTCTCTCTCTGGCCGGTTTGGCGATGCTCTCGGTGCCAGCGTTGGCACCGAGAGCATCGCCAAACCCTCGGGTGTCCGTTGGGACAGCAGAAAAATGACATTTGGATTGTTGGTCACCATAAAATTCATTGCAAGCTCACTCCATGGGTCTGGGTTTTGTGTGTGTGTGTGTGTGTGTGTGTGTGTGTATACACACACAGATAAATTAGTATATATATGTTTAAGATATATAAAATCATGAATATATGCATTTTTATATACATTTTTAAAGAAAACCCCACCTCTTCAGTTCTTCAATTTGGCTCACAAAGGCCCAGTTTTCAGTAGCAATATGAATAAGTTTTTATGTTTCTTTGGAAACAGCCAAAACACACTGATGTTCCTTGTTTCCAGGAGCTGGGGAAGTACGGTCTGCTCTATTACAACGCGCTCTTCATGATCCTTCCCACCCTGACCATCGCCTACTTCACCGGGGATGCGCAGAAGGTAGGGTCCTGTCCCCCCGAAAAGCAGATTGGGTTGCGTGGAATGTTTTACTGTTACAATGCACTTTACTGTAACTTAACCTTCTTACCTAAAATATTCAAAAATGAAACTGTAAAGTAGTTTATTATCCCCAAATTTGCAAATATGGACTGTTCAGGGCCTGAGGAAGGAGGTTAGGGTAAAGGGCGGCAGAATAAATACCCCAAAACGGCATCAGCAGAGTGTAACTATCAGCCTTATGTCGGATTTGACACCCGTGGAGTTGCTCCATTCAGGCGGGGTTTTTTTTTTTTTTTTTGCAATGCTTGAGGAATGGGGAAGTGCAAGAGCAATAAGTGAAAGCAAATATTATTTAAAAGAAAGAAGTGGAGTATTTTTAGGATAAATGGGTTTCTTTCTGTCCTTCTCTCTTGCCGGGGCACTGGTTGTGGTGAGTTGCTCTGGAGGTCAGTTTGCCTGTTCTGCCCCATCTGGGCAGGGTCTAATTTTTGTGGTTCTGTGTACTTCAAATTTATATTGTATTATTTTATTTATTGATTATTATTACACTCATTTGTGTGCAGCTCCATGCTCAACTGGCTTTTCTGAGCAAGAGCCCTCACTTTCCATGCCTGCATGAGCAGGCATCCCCCTCCGTGGGCAGGGAAGGCAAAGGATGAGGGCTCAAAGTGCCCCCCAGCCCCCTGTGGGGGTACAGACCCTGTTTGCCCCCCAGCCCTGTGCTTTTTCCCCCCTTAGGATCTTAATGAGCAGTGGCCGAGGTAATGAGCTGTGATTAGTGAGGAGAAGCGACCGCAGGGAGGTGAAGGTAGCTCAGACCCTGCCCTTTGCAGAGGGCGACTCAGCGGGAGATTTTTGGAGATAAAGCACTCGTTTATAAGCAGGAGCTGGCAGCTGGGGAGCCAAATGTTGCTCTGTGCTGCACTGTGCAGCCTCTGTTTAGCCTGTGGAGAAATTACCTTTTTTTTTTTTTTTCCTCCCCCTGAATAAACTTCTTTTTTCCCTGCCAGCAGCCAGGGCAGACAAAGATGTGCTGTGCTGGGGCTGCTGCCAGGAAATACGGCGTTTGCAGTCCAATGAAAAACCCTCTTGTGAGGGGCTGAGGGGGGCTGCTCTGCCCTCACCTCCTCACAGCATCATTGAGGATGGAAAAGACCTCCAAGATCAACTCCAGCATCAACCCAACCCCACCATGGCCACCAAACCATGTCCCCAAGTGCCACGTCTGCACGCTTGCCTGCAACTGGCAAAAACCTGGGTTCAGCTGCACCAAGTGTGGCTTTGAAACAAACGAAAACCCCAAAATCCCAACAAAAAAAGGCCCTACCATGAAATCCAGGCTTCCCTTAACTCTTATGGTGCTGATAAAGTGGTTAAAACCTTTGACTCCCCTGGGTTGTGCTGCCAAAGCATTGCCGTTTGCTCTGCTGATTATGATGCTCAGCGAGGGCTTTCCTTGGCTTCTCCCCAGCACTTACTAAATCTAAATGTGAACTTTTGGACAACAACGGGCCAGGAAATGCCTTTGCTGGTTCCTCCCACTTGTAGGACTGTTTCTCACTGCTTTTTTCCAGGGGTGCTGTGCTGATGGGGACATCCAGCCCCAGGATGTCGTGCTGGGCTGTGTTTTACTTTGTTTTGGGTTTTTTTGCTGCATTTTGCTTTGTTTTGGGTGTTTTTTCCTGCTGTGAGGTGAAAGCCGGTGCCAGGGGGGTTTGCACCTTGCCTTGCTGTGAATCACTGTGTTTCTTCCTCCTCTTGACACCAGGCTGTGTTTCCTTGCAGGCGATGGAGTACCAGGGCTGGGCAGACACGCTCTTCGTCCTGCAGTTCACGCTGTCGTGTGTAATGGGGTAAGGACTGTAAGTAGGATCTGAGTGTAGTAAGTAAGGTGTAAGTACGATGTAAGGGTAGTGCTGTGGGGGGTGCTCCCTGTCTCTGAGGGCATCCATGAAACCAGTGTTTGGTGCAGGGGAGGCATCGCTGTTGCAGAAATAGAGCATTTTGGTGGCTGGAGCCCTTCTGGGTTCAAAAATACCAATAAATCTCTAGTCCTAATGAGGGAAAATTATACCAATCATACCAAAAAAGCGTTGGTACAAATCCCGCTCTGGAGAAGCAGAGAGGGGATGCTGAGCTGTGTGGTGATGCCCAGAGTGTTTTTCCCAAAGCTGATGTGGGCCCTTCCTCCCACAGGTTTATCCTGATGTACTCCACGGTCCTTTGCACTCAGTATAACTCTGCTCTTACAACTACAATAGTTGGCTGCATTAAGGTGAGTCGTTTTTCTGTAGATTTGCAGACTCGTTAAGGTTGGAAAAGACCTCCAAAATCATCCAGTCCAACAACCCCGCCCCCTATGGCCACCAAACCATGTCCCCAGGTGCCACATCCACACGGTTTGTGAACCCTGCCAGGAATGGGTACTCCACCACTGCCCTGGGCAGCCCCTTCCAGTGCCTGACCACTCTTTCAGGGAAGAAATTTCCCCCATATCGAATCTAACCCTGCTTTGGCACAACTTGAGGCCATTTCCTCTCGTCCCATCATTTGTTCCTGGGGAGAAGAGACCGAGCCCTCCTTGCTACCCCCTCCTTTCAGGAGCTGTAGAGGGGACAAGGTCTCCCCTCACCTCCTCTTCTCCAGGCTGAGTCCCCCCAGCTCCCTCAGCTGCTCCCCATCATTTGGGTGCTCCAGATGCCTCCCCAGCTCCATTGCCCTTCTCTGGCCATGTTCCAGCCCCTCAATGTTCTTGTGAGGGGGCCAAAACTGCACCCAAGTAATGTGTTCATTGCAGGGCAGGGTCTGGAGCAGAGACATTCTGGGCAAGTGCGGTGGCACTGATGTAGGTCCCTGCATTTGGCATCCCCAGGTTAATGAGGTGGAAAACACCCAGAAGCAGTGGTGATGCTCTGGGCCATCTCATCCCAGCGACTCCCATTGCAAAAATCAACGTTATTCTGGTGTTAACACCAGTCTCGAGATTGGGGAGAGCGTTGCAGCCCAGCAGCCAAAGCCCCATTTCTCAGCAGCTCTAAAACTGCCCATTTTAAATCCAGTATTGCCACCAGTTGCTTATTTCATGCTGTCTGCATCAAGGCTTTCATGTTTCCATGTTGCTTTAATGCATAGAGCATACATGTATATGCATAAATAGAAATTCATGCTCTTGTTCTTCAAATCTCATTCCTTTGCAGAATATTTTAATAACCTATATTGGGATGTTTTTTGGAGGAGACTATATTTTTACATGGACGAACTTCATTGGTCTAAATATCAGGTAAGCACCTTTGCAGTTATGATTTACGAATTAAAAATTGCTGTGAAACTGAGCAGGTTTGACCAACCCAGTGCTTCTTTCCTCGCTAGGGCTGTGGGGAGCTTCCAGTTTGGGGTTGCTTTAAAGCTGGGAGCATGCACAAGTATATTTTAGCAGCAAATTTATGTTGTTTTTAGAGTTGTGTATCTGAATCATGTAATTAAGGTAGCAAAAGGAGTATGTTTTGGTTTATTCCACATCCCTGTTTTGCAGTATTGCTGGAAGCCTGGTGTATTCCTACATCACCTTCACAGAGGAGCAAATGAGCAAGCAGTCAGAAGCGGGCATCAAGATGGATATTAAAGGAAAAAGCTCTGTGTGACCAAGCAGAGGCTTTTTTTCTTCAAAAGCAACTGATTTCTGTTCAGCTGATCACGGGCAGAGCGTGGGAAGGAATTGGGGGTGCCTGCCATGGAGTGACGGTGATGCTGCTCTTAATTTGCACAATCGAGATTTGCTGCCTTTAGAAAGTACTGGGAAGATGACTGGCTGCAGTGATGAATATTTCAAATTAAGTCTGATCGGGAGGAATTAACGGGTTTCTGATCATGCAGGGATTTGGGACAAGTGGTGTGTGTGTTTGGAGCACAGAGGATCGTGGCAGAGCTGAGCTGTACCTGGAGCAGCATCGGCTGCATCTCAGTGTGGCTCCTCCCAGGGATGCTCAGGCCGTGGTACCCAGCACTGATCCGGCCTCATGGGGCAGGGATCACCCCCAGGATGCTCCCAGTCTGGGCCAAAACCCCTTTGCTGAATGCTCAGCGCTCTCTGAACTTACACTTTAATTTTTTTTTTCCTATTAACCCACTTCTAAAGCTGTGTTTCCCCTCTGTAGTTTCAGAGCTGTTGTCCCACTTGGCCTGGAAAAGGAGATTGAGCTGGTGCTGGTTTTGGCAAGGTAATAGGAAATGGGGGAGGAGGTGGTAACTTTGGCCAAGCCCTGGCCCAAAGGTCATTTTTTTGATGTATGAAGTCATCTTTGGTTTGTGGCCTGTTAAAAGAATGGGGTTTTTAATATGCCAGGCAGTGTTAACTGATTTGTTTTTTAAAGGTTGTCTTACACAGCACTTTGTTCTAGGTGTCTCCTTGGATTGTCTTTTGGTTTAAAAAGAATTGTTTATAACTTTGGTTAACAGAAACTTTGGTAAAACTGTATGAATGTTTTATACACTTCCCTTTGGTAACCAAGAAAATAGCTTCCATAGCCATAATTTGTTTCTGGAAGGTATTTGCTAAAAAATGTACTTGCTGTTTGGCAAAGCTACATTTAACATTGATGTTTTTATACGTGATGGAGAATTTCGGCGACAGCGCTGCAACAGCTCGCCTGCTCCAACAGAAACATCTGCAAATCCCCCTTTTTTGTCATGTCGCTGTGCTGAGGCATTTGCAGTGAGGATGTTGAGGATGTTCTGTCACACGGTTTGATTTTTAATGATTATTTTTTTGAATCTACTGGTTAGATTTATTGTGCAAAGGGGAAAAGATTTTTAAAGCTTATTATTTTGTTTGTAAGAGTGCACACCTCTGTGTGGCATACACTGGGCAAGCCAACAGAGTTCATACAGCAGTATTTTCTATGCTATTAATTGACTAAAATTTTTTCTATTATCAAATCTATTTACAGAAATGACCATTTTAGCAATTAAAAAGGTGACCTTTTTATTTGAATGTATGGTGGGCTTTATATGTCGGTCAGTAATGACAGCAAAAGAAAAAAAGGATTTTATGTGCCTATGTATTTTTGTACTGGCTTCAAATAAAGCAATGCCCTTCCCTCGGCTTGTGCCTTCCCTTGCTTCCTCCTCTGGAGATGATAAAAATGGAAAAAGAGAGTGAGATCAACCCAATTTTAGGGGAAATGAAAGAAATGGTATTCTGTTTCATGGCAGCAGTAAGAGTGTTACTACCATGCTGCTGCAGCGGGTGCTGGCAGCCTCTGGAAGCAGGAATAGTATTTTACCTGCTGTTTTGAGCAAAAAAACGCAGGAATTTTTAAAATGCAGACAGGATGCTTATAAAAATATTTTAATAAGCCTTTCCAGGATTGCAGATAAGAAAAGGGAATTACTAACAGTGCAAAATTACTACATGAAAAAATAATGTATTCAACTAGTTTTTAAGTTGTGTGTGTGGTTGGTTGTTTTTTAAGTATCAGATTTAATCCTTCAGCAAGGATTTATGCTGCTGAACTGGATTTTCCATTTTGGCTGCACTCTTAAAGCATTTGATGCATCCAGGACCTCTGCTCCAGCTTCAACTTGTCATGATAGTGGTTAAAAGCCATACACAAGCGTCACAGGAATTTGGGATCTTTTTGATGCAGTTTGGAAACAAATCCAATCCTCCTGGGCTCCAACCAGTACCAACAGCTTTGTAAATGAAATCCAGGTTACTCAGGGGTTTTAAATAGCTTTAGTAGTGCAATGATGACATTATCAAGTTATAGTGGCTGCATGTCTAAGAACACGAACAAAGTATTGTAGAAAACAAACACCAGCATGAACAAAATGTAAATTATAATTAAATATTCTTAAAGTCTAGCTGAGCAGTACATAGGTGTGGGTTATGGAATGTCAGGTCTCATCTACCTATCACCAAAAAAAGGTAAAGTTAAAAAACAAAGCAACATTCCTGAAAATATACACAGTGTTGTATTTCACACACAAGCCTGAGACAATTTACTTTTATAAACTTTCTTATAAATTTTTGGAAGTTTTTCCACCTTGCAAACAGAGCTGCATAAAAATAAAACTGAAAATAGGACTCTGGTGGCAAAGACTTTTTGCTGGAGCATTGCAGGCTAGAACTGTATCAAGCCCAGTTTTGAGTGATGGAGGCTGGGATACTTTGGGTTTCTGTTAATTAACCAGCTGGTAAAATTAACTGCAATCATTAATAAATGGATTAATGCAGGCCAGACCTTAGCAAACCTTAGGGAGGTGCTGTGCAATTCCAGGCAGATGTGGGCTGGAGCAGCTGGGACACACTGGTCACCACATTTCAGGGCAGAGCAGGGTCAGATGCTGTGGTCCCTCATTACGGTGCTAGAGCTGCTGCATCCCCAAGGTTGGGCTCCTCAAGTCCAAGCACATGTGGTTGAAGAAAACAGAGCAAACAAACACAACCCAAAACATTGGGTTGTGAGGTGGGTACAGCAGTGTCACACCAGAGGGCTGCACATTGCAAACTGCAATCAGGAAGACGCAGAAACTTGAAGTAAAAAAATAATTGATTACAAATTAACACCATACGTGTATAAATTATACAAATTAACAGGTTTTCAATATAGTAGACATGTAGCTGTGGCTTAAACAAAAATTAAAACCCAAACAGTGGTATTGAAAATCCTTCTATTCCATAGATATAACCTCTACTTCAACAACTGTCAAATTATGCCAATGGGATGGCAAGCATCACCCCCTCAGGTTCATTTATACACAAGTTTTGTTTCTTGCATTTTAATGTCAAAAAATAGGTATCCATACCTACTCTGGCTTCTTCCACATGTGAATCTCTATATACTGCATGTGTATATATGTGTGTAGGTGGTGGTTCTGCTCCTGAAGTACCTGTCCCTGTAAGGGCTTGCCAGTTCTCTGAAATTCAGGCTCAGCCCCAGGTCGCCGGCTGCTCTTCCAATTTACACCTGCACAGCTCAGGGAAATGCAGGAGATGATGGAGAGACTGAAAATAAACTGATGGATCATCCAACACCTGATCCTGGCCAACAAGGTTTAGGAAATGTAAGCATCTGGCCCACATGAAATTTATCTGAGCTTGAAATAAAATAAGAAAAATGCATAATGAAAGCAAGAGAATTTGTGCAAGGCAAGCATCATGCTTAACAGATTTTTAGCATTGCTATTTGCCATAAAACAGAAGAAAAGTGTTTTAAAAAAAAGTCAAATTACTTCTAACCATTCTTGATGATGTGTACTGTTCTCTGAAAAGAACATAACCTGTTGGTGACTAATAAGCATAATTTTTAAGTCAATTGGTTTGGTTTGGGGTTTGTTTGGTTTTTTGTTTTCTTTTTTTTTTTAGAAAAGACTTCAGCAAAATAAAAGGAAGCTGACATTAGACTCAGGATATCAATTCTCTCATAAAAGTTTACCAACTGTACAAGTTAAGAAAATTATACAAGCTTTTGTTTTAAGAAAGGACAGTTCAGTCGAGACATAAGTACTGTAAAAATCTTTCAAAGGCTACAAAGAAATCTGGAAAAATACAGAATGTATTTCTTTAGCCCAGATAAAGAATATGGAAAGACATCACTGATGTCAACAATTTTACATATACAAACCTGACCTGGTTTATTTAGTTACCTTTTAAAACTTCTATATATAAAAATAGTTGTGCTCATAACTTTCAGGATTCATAAGGGTTCCTTAGCAATGGGACAACACTTCCCCCTTGCCTGCTTTGTGGTTCATTGTAACTTCCTGCGACATTTGAACCAGCCCCCTGCTAAAAAATACAATGTTAAAATAGGATTTGTTCACCTGTACAATGCTTCAATGGTGTATTACACACAAGTGGTTTTTTTTAATATATTAGGCTGGGAGTATTTTTGCAGAAACTCACTGATTCGTATCTCAAAATATTTTTTAAGAGCCTTAAGAGTTCCCTGAACTGTTGCCAGCTCTGAGAAAAGGAATATTCTCCTGTTGCTTTTCAGCACTGAAAAAAACCATGATCAGATCTGAAGACTCAACCAGAAGGCATTAGAAAAAAAAAAAAAATCTCTCAGCAGATTGTTTTATGGAACTGGATTTTGTAAGGTAACCCATCAACCCTGAAAATTTTAGACACCCAAAATTTACTCCAAAGAATAAAATCAGCTCCTAGCACTCAGTCATCCAATGTTTCCAGTTCTTCAAGCTTCCCATGTGAGTTTGCTTCCTGGAAGAACTCTGAAGAGCCCGGACTCTCCTTTCCATTGCTGTTAATTCGTCTGCGTTTCAGAGGTCTCTCATTTTTCTCTTCAAAATCATTCTCATTTCTTGAAGCTGCGTGAGCAAGTTTGGGGTCAATGGAAAGGTTTTCAGTTTCATACCCATTGGTATCCAGATCCGCGTGAGGTGTTTTCTTGCCGCTGGCAGGTCCATTTACGTGCAACCCTTCCGTTTTTGCTTCGTCTTTATTTGGTATCTCGCCTGGCCCATTAGCAGACACCCCTGCATTACAGAGACAAGCCGTAAGGAAAAGAACAAATCCATCATCAAGTCAACAAAGCAGAAGTCTTAACTTGTCCCACTGAACAAAAATCCCAGTATTTTTCTCTGTATCCTCACTGTGTGATGAAAAAGTGATTTATCTGCATAAAAAGGACAGACTTATCATGACAGAGTTTGTGCGTGCTGCATGATAGCCCAGTTCTGTTATTTTCAATACCCTGCATGGGACTCCTCACAAAGTTACACACCTACACGAGCGTGGGGAAGGCAATAACAGACTGCTTATGTTCAAAAGGAAGATTCTAGTGGAGATTTATCTTCAATATGTGACCACTAGCTAAATGCAAATGTAAGTTTTTTTAAGAATGTTTTCAACTTAAAGCTGCTAATGTCTTGGGAAATATTTAAGACTAAAACAGGCTTGTTTGTCTCATTTTTCTTATAATTAGTGACAATTTCTGCCCCTCTGCTGTGCTCTGGTGAGACCTCACCTAGAGCATTGTGTTCAGTTCTGGGCCCCCAACACAAGAAGCCATGGAGGTACTGGAGCGGGTCCAGAGGAGGCCACAGAGATCCTGAGGGGCTGGAGCAGCTCTGCTATTCGGACAGCTGAGAGAGTTGGGGCTGTTCAGCCTGGAGAAGAGAAGGCTCCAGGGGGACCTTATTGCGGCCTTCCAGTTCCTGACAGGGTCCTACAGGAAAGCTGGAGACGGACTTTTTACCAGGGCAGGTAGCAACAGAATGAGGGGGAATGGTTTTAAACTGGAAGAGGGGAGATTTAGACTGGATATTGGGAAGAAATTCTTAAATGTGAGGGTGGTGAGGCCCTGGCCCAGGTTGCCCAGGGAAGTTGTGGGTGCCCCCTCCCTGGCAGTGCCCAAGGCAAGGCTGGATGGGGCTTGGAGCAGCCTGGGCTGGTGGAGGTGTCCCTGCACATGGGGATTGGACTGGGGGGACTTTGAGGTCCCTTCCCACCCAAACCATGCTGTGATGCTGTGATTTGGGAGCTCTGTTGAAGAGTGCCAGGGCAGGCGCATACCGTTCTGGTTGCTGCTGCTGGTGGTGCTGTCGTCCCGCTCGGACTGGCTGGTGCTGCTGTTGGAGGCTGTGGGTGGAGGGGATGGGGCTCTGCTGGATGCAGCACTTTCACTTTCATCCAAGAGCCGGTCCATGTAATCCCTGCACAACAGAAACAGCACCTTCAGCACTGCCCTCACCATGCCAAGGATTGGTGTTATGTGGAGTAAAATATTCCCTGCTTATATTGCCAGTGTGACCAATTCCCACTGTATAACTTCTGCAACGCACAGATTTTTTTGCAAAGTTAACCACTTTAAAATCTCCTGTGCTTATTGGCCCACGTATGGGCTTTTCACAGCACCTACATATTTGTGGACCAATGACTGCAGCCAGATTATACAAATTCAGGCTGTGCTTATGCTAAGTCTTACGCTATGTAAGATGGTGCACACGCAGAAATTTCAATGTGCTGCGATGCTGTGGGCTGTGTTTTCAAGGCGATGCAGGTTTCTACTAAGCTCTTGCAATCTGCTGCGGCAGCAATAATATACCATTAAAACAAGTAAGTTTCATGTATATATAACCTCAAAAGGGGTGAAGTCAAAAAGCAAATTAAAAGCTTCAGAGTTAAAGACATTTCTGCATCTGAAATCTATCACAGTTCTACAATATAGGTCACTAATAGTAAATCTCTTGTGAAAGCCTTAAACAAACAAAGCTGGTGGGTAAAGCCCTTCGACGTGTGGTATTAGTCTGGATTAACTCCCGAAACGGCACATCCTCACACGTCATTATTCTGGGACTGATACTGCACCCTACATTCCCACATCTGTTTGCAAAAGCCTTCAAGAAATGAAAAGTACACTAAGGACACTGCTGACCACCACATCCAGGCAACAGCAAACAAATCAGAGAATAAGCGATCAAAACCCCAAAATGTCTACTAATTTGGGCACAAACGGAGAAAAAAACCCAAACAGATGGAAGAAGACGGGGAGATGGACAGTCCCTGAGAACTGGTTAAGAAAATCCAGCAGCTCTGGGTGCCTCTCTGTAACAGTTTACTTTATGAAATAAAGCAACTTCTACTGTGCTACTGCACATTCACTTCAGTGGTCCAACACACTGTTCTAAACTCTTTAAAGAAACAATAATATTAAAAGAATGATCAAGAGATAAGCCAGGAATGAATGAGAAGAAAAAAATAATAGTAAAAAAGACTTGGAGAACGTCAGCTTTTTCAGCAGGAAGAGTGGATACTAAAATCACAGCATTGGAATGAAGGGCAGAAGATGACCTTGGCAGACGTGAATGGGGAAAGGAGTTAAATACACCCAAAAAAGCCCTACTATAGGGTACTGTGTGGCCAGAATTCTCGCCAAAAAATAAATTTCAAGAATATATTTCAGCATACACCACAAATCCCACCCAAAACTTGTGACTAACACCTTGTATCAAAGATGTATTTCATCAAGTACTTCAAAAATTCCACATATTTGCAGAAATGTTACAGCTGTGAAACACTGAAACAGAAAACAAACTCAATTAAATAGCGTTTCACTGAAAAGTGTTGGCTTTATTCCAAATAAATGTATTTTAGAAATGACATTAAAAGCACTATATTATATACACCTTGGCCGTTTTCCTGCTGCAAATTGGGACTACGCAATCCCTAGGTTGCAATTTCAGTTCAGATTAGAGCACTATAAAATAAAGATTTAGATCCAAAATGTAAAAACGCATAAAAATAATGCACATCTTACGTTACGCCAGGATGAAGGTTGTATTTCTTTTTTCCAAAGCGGGTCTGCTGCGCAAAGAAATCGTAACGCTCCGATTTCTTCCACATGTAATAAAATGCTACACACTCACCAACTGATCTCGTTCGTACCTAGGAAATACGTTGATGAATTTAAATACCTTTTTGGCACACAGCTCCCATTAAAATTCCACTCTGAGTTCACAGCCACATTTATAGAGGATTCTGGACTTGGCCAAAGCAATTTGGACATATATGTAGTAAAAATTAGAATATAGTCATTTGTGAAGGAAAATGAGGATGAGAATTTATTTACAACTACATTATTTTAAAAAGTGTAATTTAAAATCAGTGTTTACCTTATTTGCTTGAATCACATGAAAATCCTTGCCATAGACTTTCAGCCCTTGTTCAAAGTTCCTGCACTCTTCCTCTGTCCAAACAGATAATTCTTCTACAGCAAGAGAATGGAATAAAGAAAATACTTAACAAAAAAAGCACATGAGCAGTGAAAGGAAACTTAAGTCACAGAAAACATAAGCACTATTCAAGTTTCTTCCACCATCTGCTGACTAAATCACCACCTCCAGAAATTTCACTTACTTATATAAAAATAAAAATCTCCCTTCTAGTGAGTAGGTGGAAAATTCGTCCACCTTAAGTAGCTACTTCATAGGGACTGTTAGCAACTGAATAAACTCCTAATAATTTTAAGCCATGCTTCTAAGTACTTAACATAATTCAGCCTTATTGATTCTTAAGGTGATGAATAAATAAGGTTTAAAATAGTGGGAGAACAAACAAATCTTCTCGATTTGAACCCTCTTGTCCTGTGATTCGCACACTAAACTCTGGAGAAGCCACAGGTCTGAAAGCAGAACCAGCAGATCGATGCACGAGGAAAGTAACTTGTGCCTTCTCTTACTTTCTTGCTCCTTTGAGTACAAAGATCAATATAAAACCAGGAAATGCTTAGGGCTCCAAAAGTGGCTTTAAGACCAGGGTCTTTGTAGTGTTACACTTTGTTAAATAAAAGGTTTGGATGCTCATTCTCCCCTATTTAGAATTGTGAATTATTTCATTATGTGTTTCATGTTTGTTCCATTAATTTTGATGTCTGAGGTGCAGAAAAACCCAGAACAAAATGCCCAAGGAATGCACAATTCAGTTGCTAAGAAGTAACTTTAAATTTTAACTTGTTATTAAAGTCACAGATATAAATATCAAGCTCTACTGCCAGGAAGTAATTTACACACCTCTTTCGGGCATGCATCTGTTAATACAACATCTGCTGATTTCATTTTCTCAGAGAATAAGAGATTCACTGAAGGTTGCATTTAAATGGGCACTGATACGTACGGCTCACACGCAGTCAAGCTGAAATAAAGTTTCTGAGTCTGCTGATAGCAAAACCCCAATACCTGGGTAATAATAAAATGAGAGCTCACCAATACAAACTTAACTTGCAGTGTATGCTCACCTCTGGCTGCTTTTACATTAAATCTCAGCCTTCGTAATGATTCTTCAGTATCAAAATTGCACTTAACCAGTTCATACAAAGCCTGGAAAGGTGAAAAGACACACATTGAACATTATAGATACCACTCACTTCATGTTGTGCCACAGAAGCATACTTAGTATATCACTAACACCTATTTAAAAAGATTTAAAATAAATACTTTGAATGAATGTAATATAATTTAAGCCAGCACAAAGACATTTCCTCTGTTTAAATTTCCAAATCTCTAATTACATAACCAAGAATATATCCAGGCAAAGTATTTTAACATTTTAAACCATTGCATACATTTGTAAAATTGATAGAGGTTTTTCTGTATGAAGAAAAAAAATAAGTATGCATTCATACAGCTTTAAAAGAATCTGTAACTGAAAGAACAGAACCCATTCATTCACCATTATTTATATATAAAATAATGCACTGATGCATAAAGCAGCATTAAGCCTCAGTTAATGGTTTAGTATTTGAGGAGAGGTAAAAATCCCATCAATATTTCTACTTCCACAAGGAGTAAGAAAGCTGTTTCAAACACAATTTTAATTCTTGGGAGTAAAATGAAATAGAGGGATAATTCCTCCTGTAATATTAAACTACAAATCCTCATTATTCTTACAAACCTGCTCGTTGTCTTTAATATGTGATCCTTCAGGAATTGCATCTAAGCCTTTCTCATCACCCATACGCCTCGACGCTTCATTTAGGAACTCGATGACTTTATCCTCTGGTAAGAGGTCGGGATTCCACAGCAGCTGGTCATCGTTTTCATACACTGAATACACCACACGAAAAAGACACAAGCTAAAATAATACAGAATTTTATTCTCTCTTCTTATAAAGCTAATGATTGCAAGAGCTTGGAAGATCATCAGGGCACCAACATTAATCCAAAATGCACACAAGGACAGGTAAAAGATGTGATCCAAATGACTGATACAGTACCTCATATTATCTTCAAACCTCTGGCATGATCGATGCTCCAGATTCTAGAACCCACTTATAAAAGGAAACTTCGCTAATACTTTCCTACTACTTCCAAGAAAAACTTTCTAAAACAAAATCATTCAGGTAAAAATCGCTGAATTTTAATACTACTGAATCTCTACTGTTTTTTCAGAGCTTTTGCATGACCTTTCAGACCAGGGGAGTCACTGTAAACTGAAATTAATGAGAGAAACACAGCCAGATGATATATCCTCTGAATTATCTCCCATTTTTATTTCTGAAGAGCCTACAAGTTTTGCAAGATTAAAATACTGGTACAGCAAAATCAAGTAAAATTCAGGTTATTAAAAATAGTAGAATCAGGAAAGTATCCAGACCTTGCCCAGTCTCCAAGGAAAGAGAACCTTACAAAAACCAGCAAGAAATTAACTTTTACATTGATTCCATTGAGCACCTTCAGCAAGAGGAAGGAGTGAAAGTGTGGGAAAGCACCGTCACCCGTGGAAGGGGAGATACAGCCCATCCTGTGCAGGTAGGGAGGTCTGAGTGGCAGATAGATGCGTCTCTGCTTGAAAATAGTTAATTTTTAACGTGAAAGTAGGCTATAAATAAAAACCCAAAATTGGTAAGGAAAACTGTCTTGCAAAGAATGGCAGCTCCGTTTCATGAATGACAGTCTTTGGAAACAGCTTCCAACAATCTTCCGTGCGCTTTTTGTTTCAAAGGCTAATCCCAATCTGATGTTTAGTTGGTCATTTAAGAAAAAGACTTTAATTATCTTGGGATGCAAACTCCAGCAGAAGCAACAACTCTTCTCAGTGGAGAACCGATAATCTGGTTTAGCCACCCTTAATGACGCAAGCGAAGTGCACGGCAATGCTGTGAACAACAGCAGTCACTAAACCTCAAAGCACATTTTCATTTTCAGCACCATCTATTTTTCAAATCCAAGCCTTCTGAAAACATTTGGTTTAA
Organism: Mesitornis unicolor; assembly: GCF_000695765.1. Lineage (NCBI taxonomy): Eukaryota > Metazoa > Chordata > Aves > Mesitornithiformes > Mesitornithidae > Mesitornis > Mesitornis unicolor. Next base: position 7,255 of record NW_010190552.1, on the reverse strand, counting down.
TTTTGCAGCTTTTTCATAACCTGAAATGTTTTAGTAGCAGCTAATTTGGTCTCCAGGCATACTCTGAGAGCCAGTCCAGTGTAATTAGCTCAGTGTAGATTAAACAGTCATTTCTTCCTCACCACAGCGTGTCAGAACATATTCTGAAAAACAACCAGGTTATTCAGCAGAGTCCGAGCATTTTTGTGCTTTTGCTGACAGGACTGGATATGACAGGACAGGCCTTCTTACTGCCTGAGAATTTTACTATTAGAATTTCCCCTTCATTAGAGAATAACTCAGATGATGGGACATGCACATGAAAGTACTAAATACATAGTCCCAGACATTTATTTATGCTTCATTAATATTCCAGTTGGAGTCTGGTCAAAGATTACATCCAAAACGCAGCAGAAAAGTGGCAGAAGATATGAACCTCCGCTGGTACATAAAACCAGCCCTAGCACAATCAGTGAAAATTTAACTTTTCCCCTCAGTGGTTTCTGCCCATGACGTAGGTTCTCTGCTCCGCAAAGAGCACTGCGCAAGACCATGAAAATCTGTTTTATACAGGTTGCTGCAATGCACAAAGCAGCTGTACCTTTGTTATTATTGGAGGCCAGAAGCCATTTAGAGCTGAGTAAATACGGGGAAAAGCAGGCGCCCAGTAAAGCGTAATTGACTGCATCTCAGGCAAACGCACAGTTCAAGCTCTATTTTCAGACAGAAGCAGGAGAGCGTGCAAAGAGCAACTTCTTCACAGCTAAAAAACAGATGTTTTCTAATTTGCCACTTTCTGGTTTTAATGGAAGCTCCTGACTTCTGATGTAGTTTTAAATTACTCTGGCTTTAAATTCTCTGGCTACCAAGTCCAGAGCTGACAGAATGTGTTGGCTTCAGTGTGATCTACTTTGTTTTAGATGAAGTAAATCCACTAGGTGAAGAGGTGAACGTAAACTTGTGTACGTGACCAAGTTAGAATACAAGGGTTCAAGAGGCAATAGGCCAGCAATATGATCTTTCTTTTCCCCTTCCAAGACTCAAGCCCTGATGGTGAAGCACAGGACAAAATATAGTTTGAGATGATGGCTGAATTTTTCACTTGAATGAGCTCTTTTACCTTGTGAGGCACATGACAGTAAATCTTTCATTTCTCCCCATTAGGAAATAATCTCAAACACAGCAATAATGGTAACAGTGCAAAGTCTCACCTTTTTCATTCTCTCTGTATTTGCATGTGCCAGCTGGAATTTCAGCTTGAAACATAGAGCCCACCATGATTTCCTGTTTTGAAATAACAGAAACAAGAAGTGAAGCAACCTCAGCCGTGATGCTGTGTGTTAGCAAACAGGAGAATGATCACATCTTCTTTACCCCTTAAAACCCTCATTGTTCAAAATCTAAAAATACTGTTAACAGGCACTATATGGAAATGGATTTTTTACTATGTGGGGAGGTCTTAAACACATCTTACTATCAAAATTTGTGTATTTATGAGGAAAAACTGGAAAGGATTTGGGTGATCTACAGAGCTCAGAGTTACTAGGTAACAGATCAACTCATTATCCACGAAATACAGGCTTTTAAAAAAATATTTACCTTTTTCCAGTCTTCTGAGGGAATATAATCTTCATCTTCTTCAGATTCCTCTTCTATTTCACTATCTACAAGAAATCATTCAAACATTTACACAAAATGAGCTGTGTAATGGCATTTTTAGTGACAATAATTCCAGTGGCAATGTTTCAGTATTGACAGCTTTAAAAAATGACACCCAAATGTCCACCTTTGGAATGGCTTAAGATACACAACAGGCTCTGCAAACTTAAGGCACAAATCCCTCCATTAATTTTACTACCACCTAATGAAAATTTGCTTTCCTCCCTCAGCTTTGAAGCAGTTGAGAACATCCACAGCCAATTTTACTACAAACCGTTACTTCCCGACAGCATTTTTATGTGGATGTTCAGCACCCACATGTGAGTTTTGACACCATTTTCATGAGCTCCGAGCTTAGTTCCTGCTGTTCCTTTTCCCTCACAGCAGCTGGCACTGAATTTAAGACTGACTGCAGCACAAGGCGCAAGCTATCTGCAAGCCTGCTTTTCTCAGTCTTACTGGGATTTAGTAGGCTTGGATGTACTGCTCAGAGATGCACAGCAGCATTTAAAATAGATTATATTGGATAAGGGCTGACAAAAATTTAAAGCTCTTTATGATACAGGCTAGTTGCCTTTTGCAATGTACTGCAAGCAACTGCAGTATCTGGTTTATGTATAGCAAGTGATAACAGCAGCGCTAAAATTATTTGTACATAAATTACATTCTATACACAGCTCAACAGCGTAAAAAAACCCCAAAACATAATGCAATACACTTGCAGATATTTGCAATCTTCTGCACAGCTACACGCTGAGGCCCCTCAGCATTTTCAAATTAAAATAAACTACAGATTAGAAAATGGCATTTCACAATGTCATGGCTAATAAGTATCAGTGTAAGGTATTGTAAGGAACATTTGCTTTAACTTGTGTTTGTTAAAACACTTTAGGAATTCACACATCAGCGACAGTCACTTCCATCAAAGAAAGGTAGAATTTCTGCTGCCCAAATGGCCCTGCAGATAGCTCAATCTAAAAGGTTCAGATCCCATTAATTAAGATTGCCACAGAAATGAGAGTTGTCTAAGGGGACAGCTAAGTAACACAAGCTCAACGGTCTCAAATGGATGCAAACTCAATTTTTAAACAAAACAAGAGAGAAAATAATCAGTCCACAATGCTGGCGACAGTATCAAAAGAGGAATTCTTGAAGCAAATTTTCTTCATCACTATCTCTCCCTTCATCATTCCAGGTTTAACAACCGATTGGCCTTTTTCAGATTTTACTGTTTTTGTTTTCTGTAGTGGCAATCCTGAAGAAATTCAGGGGTCTGTTTTGAGTACAGTTCAGTTTTTACTTTCTCCTCCAGCTGGACTCTAACCTTCTTTGAGGGAGCACATGAAGCAGTGTCACGATAATCACAGCCCGTGCAGCAACTAACTACTTGGAACAGCGCGTTTCCTACTTCTGAACATTTTCACCTGTGTCCTCAGTGTGAACTGGCAGCCGAAACTACAACAGCAAGGTAATCCCGTAACACACAGCCGTTTACCACAGCCAGGCTCCACGGACGAGAACACTTTTTGGAAGGGCACATCCATACAAACCAGTTTGCAGGGTCATGAACTGGACTGATACGACACTCGGAGTGGTGTCGTGAAAGGGTCTGCACTGTCTGAGCGCCTGTTTTCTCAAAACTGCAGAAATTTCAATTTTTCCCCATATGTAATCCTTGAAGGAGAGACAATATCTACTGGCCTTATACAGAGTCCCTGATCTGCAGAGAAGATTTAGCATCCAGCTAAAAATAGGACTTTTTTGTTGCCTATTATTTTGAGCATAAGGATAATCAAGAGCAGTGTTGTGAAAGAGAAGAAACAAATGTTTATAGGTATCAACATGCACATTTCACCAACAGTGAATACTACATTAACTGGAGCTTTTTAACCTCAATCACACTGAGATTATTGTGGTAAGTACTAAACTGTACATACTTGTATCAAAATATTTACATCGGCGAGGGCGAATTATCTCCTGTGGATCTTGAGAAGCACCAGATGGTGCTGGGTCGTCATTAGATGACTGTGTCTCATCTTCCTGACCTGACGAATCTTTTATGGTCTCCTCCTTAAATATAAAAAAGCAATCATGAGATCACGTATCTCTTGTATGTGACAAACACTATTTTGGTGATTTTTTTTCAAAACTGTCAATATATCAAAACCAAGTATCTTTTACCTGACTTGAAGTGACTGCATAGATTGTGGCTTGTCCAGACTGAGCCACAGCGAATGTGTAAACACACCATATTCTCATATCATATATTATAATTTTTATATATGTATGAAATATAATAATAATATATAATGCATTAAAATTAATATATATAACATCATATTCTTTACACATATAATGTGTAAACACATCATTTACTGACCCGGATTTTAAGCAGATCAATTTAGCACTCAGACCCTAACATACAAATCAGAAAGACAAACCACATTCAGTATCACGCCCGGTTTTTTTAATCAGTCAAGCAAATCACTGCAGTTTTCATTTAATTTCACTTAACTTTAAATTTTACTTCGGTCTTTAAAACCCTTCCTTATGAATTTTCAGTAAAAATATGAGGAATTATCTACTGGCTATACTTTTCTCAATCAAATGGAAATAGTACCTCCCATAAAAATTAACGTCATTAGTGTGGTTCAACCCCACAGGAATAGCATAGCAGTAGACTCGAGTATGTACATTGAGTCATTAAAAATTAGATCAAGTTTATTAGAAGATAAACCACAGCAACTATGGAAATTATCAGAATAAAGGAAAATTAAAAGGATAAGGGTTAAAAATATATAATAGTGTTTTCTATTTCAGTGCTTGTCGTCAACATTTTTAATGTGTTTTCTGTGCACGTGCGTTAAGCACTCATATTACTGCTTCTAACACAGCAGCATTTGGCCCAGCACATCTCCGTGTACCTTTACCAGCAACCCGAGCGCTATCACGTGTGCAGCTTAAAGCAGATTAAAAATAGAAAACAGCTAAGTGCAGCAGAGCTAAATAAGCCGTAGAAAGATGAGCACTTGCAGAGAAAGCTTGAATGATTTATACAATCCACCCCTGCAGATGTATTTTACTATTTATTAAGAGCATGCAAGCATTTCCCAGCTCTGGTTCGTGTACCCTAAGGCACGCCAGCATCCTGGGTTAGGAATTGAGCTTAGAGCCCACTCCTCCCCATAACTTGTTTCAGTCCTATCAAAATTGGGGTAGAAGAGGTGAAAACGCACATTTAATTCAGCCACAGTGCAATCAGGCTAAACCACAGGCTGTGTTTATGGTGCCAGGCTGCGAGCCCTCGCTGCGGACAGGCAGGGATACGCTCGCTGCTCAGGATGCTGCAAAGGGTCGGGACCCTGCGGAGGGACAGAGATGACTCCTCCTGCTGCTAACAGCGGTGATGGACCCTCAGATTTTACCCATTTAAGAGAAAAGATAGGAATTAACTCAAATCAGCTGGTAGCAGAATTGGAGAGTGACAGAGCAGGTTATGAGATGGATGTTGTGTCAGGAAGCAATCAAGGACAGACACAAGAAGAAAGTGAGACTTTGGGAACACCACCATGCACGACAAAATAAACCACTTTTTTGCCTTGTTTTAATTTTGCATACTTCATGTTATGCAAGTTTATCCCCCTTTCCAGCTTCTTGAACCTTTTTGGATGCATCTTTCTTCTTTTTGAACTATTCAACCCACACAAATAGCAACCTTATACAGCATCTGCCAAGGGAGTTTGTAAATCCTAAGAACTTCATTTTCTGAATAAGATGTATCATTCTTCATCTCCGTGTTGCATACCAGAGATTCTAAAATGGGTAAGGTATCAAAGAACAAAACACACCCTGTTTAAAGGCAGATGAGGTAATGCAACTGCCATTAATGCCTAAGCTTTTTTGTTCCTGACAGTACAAAGGGTTTCATATTTTAATGGCATTCAGGATGCAACTGTGAACAGAGAAGGTGCAGCTGTGCCCATGACAGGCCAGGATTGCTGCAAATATGTACGACATGCACAAGCAGAAAAGACTTCTAAAAATCTGAAAATTTATTTTAAGAGCACCCAGAATGGGATTTTAAAGATGCTAAGTTCAAAACTGTACATTTTGCAAAGATATCTGAAACATTAGATTCAGTTAACAATTTACGTACAGCCAGGGCTGTCGAGCTGAAAAAATACAATTTCAAATGCTGAAGCCTGAAAACTTGCACCAATCTCCAGTACTCAGAGACACATTTAATTCAATTCCACACTTCACTGTTCAGTTTCAGGAGATCAGCTTTTCATCTTGAAACAAGTATTCAGCCATATCTATAAAGGTGCCTTCAGGCATTTAATACTTCAGTTTTGAAGCTAGGCTATTTCTGAAGGATAATTACAATCCCTTCTTGCATGATGCTATACACATACACGTACCCTAATTTGCCTCAGCAACAGTCCAGAATGATAGGGATGAAATGAAGAGAAATACAGATGGGTAGTTAAGAATAAACATCAGAGCTCAGTACACAAAGCATACAAAATCAACTATATTACGAGTTACTTCTGCCATCATCTGGCATCTTGAGCAGTTTTCTGGTACAGAACGGCTGTATTAAAATAAATTTCAAATAATGCAAACACTTACTTTGTTCTCCCCACTACAGCCACTGTTGTCATCATTATCAACATCGTCATCGTCTTCTCCCTCCTCCTCTTCCTCTTCATCATCTTCATCGTCATCATCTTCTTGGAGTGGGATGGTCCCATCATAGCCGTAACGGCTGAGCAGCTCCTGGATCGGCATATCACTTTCCTGATAAACACCCAAACAAACGGGGATTTCAACAACAATGTGCACTTTAAACATAACACAGCAAAACCAGATGGATGGTGATCATGGATTACAAGCATGGCCACTCCACAAGGAATGGACAGGCAAAATTCAAAGTTTCGGCTCCTAAGAAAAATGTGTTCCCTTATTGGAATATATACCGGTATTCAATTTACTGCCCCAAAACTACTCGAAAAATTGCAGTATTTTGTACATATTTGTGGAAAAAAACAGATAAAATGTGTGTGAGCAGCAACTGCTCCACACAGACAGTTAAGATATTGGCAGTTTTTGCAGGCAGGAGCTTGTCCGAGTGCGAGGCAGGGATTTCTGCAATGCCTCCAAGAATTCAGCAGAAAAAGGACCAGACCTTGCAGTACCTGGCTGGAACATGGAGTTTAATTTCATCTGGGGAGCTGCACTACAGGGACAGCTCTACACAGCTCTGCAACCCTGGCTTTGAACATAAAATTACACAAAAAATGCACCTCTCTGTCTCTTTGTGCCTCTTCTCTTTCTGGGAAAAACAAAAAATGAGGCGTTGGATGAAGGTGAGGGATCATCTTATATTCAGGTAAAGATGGTAGCAACGTTTACCAATCCATACACAAATGGCCCACATATGGTGGACATATACATACGGTCTACAAAACCATCCACAGCTGGAAGCAAATCTGCTACAATATGTGCAAATTAAAAAAATCTTTGTATTTACAATGCTGGTCTGCTCTGAAGAGACATTTCAAATGATACAATTAGTTTTCAAATTTACGGCATCCTCACGGCTAAACTGAGGAAG
>NW_010190551.1:111424-115469 GCF_000695765.1 Mesitornis unicolor | reverse complement strand
AGTAATAAATTATATATTTCTTTATTTTCTAGGTAATTAAGTAGCCTGCTGCCCCACTTGATTAACAGGGAGCAGCAGCGTGTATCACTATAGCATTCAGCCTTTTCCTTGTGGGAACAGCACAGTGTGTATGAGTCTCTGATGCTTGGGCCACAGGATATTAAAGCTAAAATTGAGACCAATGGGGAGAACAGGGCGTCGTGTTGACCACAGTACGTAAATGGTTTCTTGCTGTTGCCATTGAGCAATGAGTGCTGAGGACCACTCATTTAAGACACAGCATTTATGGACCCGACAGTCTACCCTGCACAAGTCTGGGGTCGAGTTTTCAAATTAACATTGTTAATGTATTGTTAATTTTGTGTTAATAACGTAAACAAATCCTGGGAAGGTGTGAGCTTCAAGTCTGCACAGTGCAAGAGCTGTGTTTGCAGGCAGGTTGGGAATCCCATCTGCTCAGAGGGCATTATTCAGGAATTTGGTTTCAAATAGTTCCTTTCATAGTGCAAGTACAAGGGACAGTAGCTGGAGTTGTGCCTGGAATAAAATAAGAAAAAGAGGGGAGACCACTCCCTGGAAACCTGTCAGCTCTGCCCCTGCAACACCTCTGGGCTGCTGTTTCCTGGGTGCGGATCTGTCAGGTGAGGGAAAATCAGGGGAGGCAGAGGGGGATCGGGATCCTGCCACGACAACACGAGATTTCCCCGCTGACGAGCTGAGTGACGCGCATAACCTCTCCCGTACAAATATTGGCAGAAGATGTGGTATCAACCTCCCTTTTCATTATGTTTATCTATTAATAATACAGTTCTTGCATGAGCAGAACTCTCTGAAACCGATCACGTCATTTCCACATGTGTTTGTCAGAAAGGTTGCTCGGTTTTGATAGTGTTGTGTTAATTTACAGATAAGGAAAGAAAAAGGTCAGAGTAAGAGGTAACATTTGTCTGTGTTCTGTAGTGGTCTCGCACTGATTAACTGATGAAGTCTTAAACTTCCATGATACCATGTGTTATGACAGATTAATTCCTTATCAAATAATAGAATAAAATAAAAAGCAACTTGAGTATGCTTGTGTTCCTCACTAGGAACAGACTGTCATCATCTTACTGAACACTATTCAATTGTACAGCAGTATTGATGTGTACAAGTCAGGAAAGACCAAATGTAGTCTGTGGGAAGAGTTATTTCCAGTGGAAGTAAGGTGAAACCAGTGCTGTTGTAGTGAGCGCTGGGACTCATTGGGGTGGGGTGTAGGACAGCAAGGTATAGTGAAGGGAATAAAGTCGTGTAAGAGAAGGTTAGATCTCCTTTAGAGGATAACCAGAGCTAGGAGAGAAGAGCTTAGCTTTGTAAATGTGTTATGAAGAGTATACAAGCAGAGAAGGGATGTATCTGAAGTAAAAAATCGTGTAGCTAGCAGAACAAATGGTTATAAATGTGTTTGTGGATCTGCTGAGGCTGGAAACTGGAAAAAAGTTCGTCAAGAGTTGTAGTGACCTTGATACTTCAGTTACTTTAGAAAATAGAAGTTCTGCATCTGCGGGCAGTTGTGTGCTCCAAAACTTAGCTAGCCATGGCTACACTGGATTATTTGTCACAATAGTTTAAAATGCTTTTAAAAATTCTCTTGCCCATGGTGTGTTTGAAATACAATATCACTTAATTTCAGAGTGGAAAAGTCAGGAATATAAATGTATTTAGCAGCTGAACCCACGCCCTTTGATTCATACAGTACTGTGAGCTCTGTGGAAATCTAAATGTGAATAAATATGGATCAGGATTTGGTTAGCCATGGAGAAATACCGTGCTACAGTTTTATAATGCATGTTACAGCTGTGTAAATACGAATCGGGAATCTGTAACATCTTGGATGACTTTTTGCACTGTTTTAGATGGACCTTAGGTGGTGCTGTTGCATTTTTTGCTTTCGGCTGTTACTGTTTTTAGAGCTTCAGTCATTTTTCTGCTTTGCTTTCTAGATCATGCTAGGAAACTACAAATAGTTGGCTACACCAATATTTGTAAAATTTACCAAGGTGGAGCACTAAAACGTAACCACTTGTAGGGCACATTTCAGTTCCTAATTTGAAACACTTTAGCACCTTTATGTAAGAACTAAGTGATACTGAACTATACTCACAGCATAAGGCATATCTTATTTTACGTGTGTTATTTTGCCTAACGGTGTATAAATGGGAGTATAAAAATAAATTAAAGACACGAGATTGAGTACAACCTCTCAGAAATTAGGCTCAACATGTGGGATTGATACTGGAAGTTCACAAGTCTTTCAACTCTCCATATGGCTAATTAAAAAGAAAAAAGTGGCTGAATTTTAGAAAAGAAATGTGTATGTCACATTGGCAACTTGCAGAGTGCCTCCTCTGTTAAAGAACCTATGCACAAGTTTTACATCCAATTTCCTGCCCTTATCTTCCTTATGCCAGCTCACAGTGTGGTTCATTGGGAAACAGTTTGCTTTTTTTCCACCTTCTTTTTTCACAACATTAAAAAAAAATAATTCCCATGAAGGTTTTTTCCACTACAACTGCCTACTCTTTATGTTCTGCAGCCTGCCAAGCTTGCCAAAACTCAGCAGGTAGCCCACATGGTATGCATGTCTGTGTGAGAACGCTCCCCTGATGTGGACAAGATGTTGGTTGTAAAATGAAGCCAACATCTTGTCCACAAGTGTGCAAAAAAATATCCTCAGTCTGGACAGGCATGTTTTTGTAGGCTGAATGCGTTGACTGTACTAATTCAAAGACTAAACCTTTTAAAACCGGGGAAAAATAATTACATAGTTCCAGTACCAATAATGCTATCAGTGGTAGTAAGCTGCAGACTTATTTGTTAGTCTGAGACTATTTGGTTAGACTTTTCCTGCCCCTGTATTTACAGTAATTCCTTTGGCATCCGTAACTTCAGGGGTTTTATCACTCCTATTTTAGTCTCTACAACCTGGTCAAGTAATGTAACACCTAAACTGTGGGCTAGCAAAGAACAATACAGGAATTAAGAGGAGAGATGCTGTTGGTTTGGTCTGTGGTTGGCCCAGAACTCCCTCTGAGGTGGATATTTTCGCTTTGCACCTATGCTCTGTGGGCTGCACACAAGGAGTGAGGGAAAGGGTGACGCACAGACAGGGAGGGACAGCAGTGACAGAGAATCTTTAAGCAGACTCCCCTACTCCAAACTCCTTCTTAAATGCTTGAGGCAAAGTCGGTTGCATAACCAAAATACAAAACAAATGAAAAGAAAGCCCTGCAGGGTTATTCTCCGGAAGTGTGTATGCCTCATATTTTCCAAACTAGAATTGTCAAAATGTGCTGATCAGTTTAAATCTTGGAAGTATTAAAGTGAAGCTTCCTTATGGGAGCAAACCAAAAACTTGACACACAACTTAAGGCTAAAGGTCAGCGTTTTTATTTAAGTATGGAAAAGGATGAAATTTGGTGTAGTTTTCACTCTGATATTCTCGGTTTAGGTTTGTGGTTTAAATTTTTTTCAGCTCTCAGATTTTGAGTGCTTGTGTAAGTTGAAGGCATTCTGAATAGCCTACCTAGGTCTGTCTAAAATGGCAGTATTTCTCCAATTCATGTTAGGGATTTTTCTAGTGGTGTTTTTTTGTCAGAAATCTAAAGCATCGTGCTATTACATTACGCCTAAGAGTGCACATAGTGACTAAGTGTATCTGCGCTTTATCTCAAGACCACAACTCCTGTTGATCCACGCAGCTCATCTGCTGAGCCCATTAGGGTGGAAAACGAGGATTCGCTCTTTGCTTTGAAGGATGAGTTTCCATATGACCTGATGGTATGTACATAGCTTAGAATCACAGAACCACAGAGTAAACTGGGTTGGGAGGGACCTTTAAAGTTCATCTGCTCCAAGCCCCCTGCAGTGAGCAGGGACAATGTTGTCCCTAAAAGCTGAGTTGCTTTTCTTTCTCTCGCCTGCCTTTCCAGTGTGTATGGTAGGGCTTGGGACACTGGACTTCAGAGCATTTCCTGCACTAGCATGGATGCCTTTTTCCTTCCCC